>NC_060278.1:20082419-20220749 GCF_021613505.1 Equus quagga
GGCGGGCATGGCCCAGCTGGCGGCGCCGCGCTGCCTCCGCCCGGCCGCGGCCAGCCCGCCGCGCCGCGCCGCACAAAGAGCCCGGGCCCGGGTCGCCTTGGAAGGCGGCCGCCTGAGCTCTCAGGTGTCCCCGAGTCCCGGCCTCCGCGCTCTGGCTGCCTCCTCGACCGGTGCTGCATGGCGAGCGCCGGGCTCCTGCGCCCGGGTCGCGGCGTCCACCCCATTGTTTATTCCCTGGGCTTAGGGGCTTGGGGGTAGGTAGGTACCGGGCTGGGGCGGCCCTCGCCACCCCCACTTACTGCGCTCCCCCGGCGGTGCGGCCCGCTTTGCGTACTCTTGTTGGAAAAAAAAAAAAAACAAACCCAAAAGTGGCCGAGAAAGAAAGGGTTAACCTTCGTCTTTAAATATTCATGTCATTGTTTTAAAGGTGTAAACAGGCGGCTTTCAGGGCTGGAAGTGACAGCCTCTTATGATGCAAATTGGCCCCCCTGTTAATTACTCGTCCCCCCCCCCCCCCCCGCCCCGCAAGCATCCCCTTTTCTCATCCCCCCCCCAAAATGTAAGAATTTATTTTTTTGAAGTTCGAGTGTGTGTGTGTGATTTGTGTCTCTCGTTCCTTTTGGAATTTTAAAACTCCTGAGTGCCTTCTGGACTTAGGGTGTTTTAAACTTTTTTCCCCGTAGAAATTGGGAAAGATGTAAATTATGCTTCAAAGGAAGTTAATCCTCCAGATGCCAAATTCCCCTCCCCGCCTTTTTTTTTTTTTTGGATAGAGGTTGGAGGTAGGAAAATAACTGAATGCCTCGTGAGTTGGATTTTTTTTTTCCTGGTAGGAGTGAGGCGGTGTTAAATGCGAGGCATTTTGTGAGGAAAAGACTGTTGTTTTTGTTCCAAACCCTTCCAAGTCAAAGTGGTTTTAGACTTTTCCTAACTCTAAAATGGCTTCAGAATTCCCATCTCGGTGACTGGCTTTGGTCGCCTGCCGCCCTCGTTTTGGGCAGGTTGTTCACGAATGCTGAAAGGTTTACTCCTGTAGGTTGTAGGTTTCAAACCGAAATCAGCGCTCATCCCAGACATGTTTTTGTAAAGTCCGTTTGGATTAGTGCCCAAACGCGGGCTTTGTGAGATTTATTTTCGAGGAGCTATGTGCTTCCCAGGGATCGAAAACCCTATAAATGGGAATTATGTTCTTAATCATAAATTTTATAGGGGAAACCGACCCTAAAACTTGGGGCGTCTGTAATTCTATGCCCAATAAAGTATCAATCTGGAGGTTTGTAAACCCTAGGAGCACATGTCAGTTTTTGGTTTAGCTCCAGAGACTTCAAACTTAGGAGAGCTTGTTCCAGAAACTTCCGGTGGTACCAAGTACCATAAATGCTAGTGATTTAGTACGGTTTAATTTATCGTTTTAGTTCTGCAGTGAAATGGTAATGAGCAGTATCGTGTTTTGTCAATGCTGTGTGTGTACTAGTTTATTGGGTGGGATGTTTGCTTTCTAGGAAATAGCGCTGCATTAAAACATCAGAGAACTTTCCACCGCTCTCTTTGAAGAAAATAAACCTCGCTGTGTTCAACAGCCATTCCAGTTTGCAAGTTGTGTTCTGTAGTGAGGCCTCCTATTAGTTTTGGATCGTGTTGTGTACTTTTGGCTCAGAGTGAAAACATGCTTTCCTAAAATGAGTCTTAGCATCGTGAAGAATTTCATGAAACGCGTTTCCATCAACATCCGTTTCCCGCTGAGTTTCTATGAGGCATTTTATAGCAAAAGCCGTCAGAAGGTTTTCCAGAGAAGTCACTTTAGCCGGAGTGTTTAATTTCTAAACCATAGTGCTTCTAGGTTGCCAGATGAAGCGACTTAGATGTGTTCTCACAATGTTGCCTGCTAGAAGCAGCTTTGGGGCTTAGTGTTCAAGGTGGCACTGTGTCATGGAAGCTTGCCAGCCCGTAGTTCCTTCTTCAGAGGAGGTCTTCCTCCTTGCCCCCCTGAACCACAGTTATAACACAGACGTTAGATCTTCTCTGGCAGAAGATGTCTGTGATGGTGTCGTCACTTTGTAAAATGACTTGCTTTGGCTTATGCATCCCTTGTGATGAACTGTTGTGGCCCAAAATCACTTTCCCTGTGGTCCTGGTGATTTTAGACCTTTTCATGTTTATTTTTCACCATCATGTGTTTGCTTGATGCTTGGCAAGTACTGGTGAGAATTCCTTAAATGCTGTCTTTGTGTTTTGGTGATACCTAGGTGGATCTGTCAAGAAACCAGCCGCTAGGAGAGGGAGGGGGGGAGCCCGGCTGTGAGGCGTGTGCGCCCAAGAACCATGTCTACGCGGGAGTCCTTTAACCCGGAAAGTTATGAATTGGACAAGAGCTTCCGGCTAACCAGATTCACGGAACTGAAGGGCACCGGCTGCAAAGTGCCCCAAGATGTCCTGCAGAAATTGCTGGAGTCCTTGCAAGAGAACCACTTCCAAGAAGATGAGCAGTTTCTGGGAGCGGTTATGCCAAGGCTCGGTACGTGAACCGTTGTTTCTTTGTACTTTCCTGAGCAAAGCATCTTGGCCTGCGGTCCAGTCAGTAAGTCGAAAACCAGATTTCTGTCCTCCCATGTCGCTTTTCTTTTCCCCCTAATTTCTGTAAGAAGGACTCAGAGCAAAGCAGTGGTAACTGTGTTACGTTGTTGTAACTGATTGGAGGAAACACTTAAGTCTGCGATGGAGACAATTATATTACAGTAAAAGCATTTTCTGTGAAATTGAATTTTCTGGTTAGCTGAGGATTACAGAAATTCCTTTATGTCTTTACCTCAAATTTTCCTTAAAATGCTTGCGTTCTTTTCATCGCCTTGGGAAGGGTAGTACTTAAGCATCACTGTGCAGTACTTTCGGAGCAGTGACGGGGCAGGGGGAGAACTTGGGGGTCCTCTGTCGTGTGCACTGTGTGAAATGCTCCTGTGGGGAGGAGGGGAGGAGAAGCCTGGACTGAATCTGTACTTGACCCCAGGACGTCATCTGGAATGGAAAGCTGTTTTTTCTTCTTGACTAAATTCCTGATGTCATTAGGGGTTTGCCTTTTCCCAAACATAGTGCTCAGAAGGAAATTCTAGGCTCTTGGGATACTGTTTGTTAGCCTTTATTGTGTGGTTTGTTAAGTACGTGATGCAAGACCGCGATCACTTTGCTTTTTGAGTGTTTAGTGTGTATTCTAGAAGGTTGGAGTTTTTGTTTGTTTGTTTTTGAGGAAGATTAGCCCTGAGCTAACTGCTGCCAATCCTCCTCTCTTTTTGCTGAGGAAGACTGGCCCTGAACTAACATCCGTGCCCATCTTCCTCTATTTTATATGTGGGACGCCTACTACAGCATGGCTTGCCAAGCGGTGCCATGTCCGCACCCAGGATCCGAACTGGTGAACCCCCGGGCCACCGAAGGGGAATGTGTGCACTTAACCGCTGCCCGACTGGGCCAGCACCTAGAAGGTCAGAGATTTTGTAGTTACGCTGTGTGACTTGATCAGCTTTCTTACATAGGGTTTTTTTTTTTTTTTTTAAGATTGGCACCTGAGCTAACAACTGTTGCCAATCTTTTATTTTTTTTTCTGCTGCTTCTCCCCAAATCCCCCCAGTACATAGTTGTATATCCTAGTTGTGGGTCCGTCTAGTTGTGGCATGTGGGACGCCTCCTCAACGTGGCCTGATGAGCCGTGCCATGTCTGCACCCAGGATCCAAACCGCTGAAACCCCGGCCTGCCGAAGCACAGTGTGTGAACTTAACCACTTGGCCATGGGGCTGGCCCCTTACATAGGGTTTTTATTTCATTTATTTCCGCCCATCATTTTGTTGTGAAGTCCTGTCTTACAGCATTGGTTTTGAACCCAGGGTGTTCCTTCTTCGCCAATCTCTAAGGCAGATCAAAGCAGAGTTGCTTTGGTTGGGAGAGAGGAGGACCCACAGCCCGCACTCCCAGGGCCTGCAGGGCTCCTGGGAGCTCAGTTTGAAAACCGTCCTCATCTAGCTGATGTCTAAGCTGTGGAGAAATACCTTGTGAATGAGTTGGAGAATGTCGGCTAACTTGTCAAGAAATAAGAAAATACTGAGAAAGCTCTTAGATAACTTTGTCAAGAAAAATAAGCTACTTGAATGGGCAAAAACAAATGCAATAAAAACCTCATGGATAAAGTAATAACTCCTCTTTACAACTTCCCCCTGTTGATCTTACTGAGCGCGTGGGCACGCCATGCACTGTGAAGCGCTTTGATAATGGGTCGGGTCATCTGCTCCTTCCAGCAGCCTCAGGATGCTCAGGAAGGCTGGGTAACCCATTCTGTCCCTTGATTGGGGTCAGGACCTGGAATCCACATCTTCCAATTCCTCCACCCACCATACTGCTTGTCATCTGGCTTCTAAGTCCAGACGTGTCATGGTGGGGAGAGGAGCTGCATGAGCTGCCATTAGCACCGGCTGAAGGGGCCGGCTGTCTGACGGCAAAGGAAGAGGCAGGAAAGAGCAGATGTCAGAACACAGAGTGCGAAGGAGTGTGGTCACATACAGCTTTTGAGAAGTAAATCAAAGCCGTGACCCTTTTGCAGAAAAATGCACATCCACAAAAGTTTGCATTTGCGGCATCCTTGAGGGGTAGATGGACCCCAGGTTACAAGCAGATGGATGCTGAAGGAAGCAGAGGACGTATTAAAACCTTGTACAGAAGCGGTCTATCTTGATGGCTGAAACTTTGCTTTGGGGTCAGATCTAGATTCATATCCTGACATAGTTGCCTACTAGTCACTACTGTTACTCTGTGCACATTACTTAACCCTCTTGAGCCTCACTTTCCCAGTCTGTACAATGGGATGCTAATGTTTACTGTTTGCACTTGTGTGAGTACCAGAAATTATCTGTGCATGTAAATGTACCTTGTATATCTGTACTCACATACACAATACATATGTGTGTGTGTATTTATGTTTGTATATGTCTACACACACAAGTGTCTTTATCTGTCTTTAAATTTTTTCTAAAAGGATGTCGTAGTTCCCGGATTCCAAGATGGCATTAATTGAAAGATGAGCCATAATAGCTTTTAAACACATACATGTTTATTAGATGTATTCTAACTAATTTAGGTATTAAGTGTATGCATTCTAAGAAGCAGGTGAAATTAATTCTAATATATTTTATTTAATCCAATATATAAAAATATAATTTTAACACAAAATTGATCTAAACCACATTACTAATGAGATGTTGGGTTTTTTTGGTACAAGTGTTTAAAATTTGGTGTGTATTTTATATTTACAGTGTATTTCAATTTGCAGTAGCCACATTTCACATGCTCAATAACCTCACGTGGCTGGTGACTACCATATTGGACAGCACGGGACCCTCATTCTAGTATGTAGTGGTGTCATGGTTGTGAGAGAGGACACGGGACCCTCATTCTAGTATGTAGTGGTGTCATGGTTGTGAGAGAGGACATGTGGACACTATAAGCTCCTCTTCAGCCCGGGGAACGTGCTCAAGAATCATCAGTTAACGTGCTCTGATGCTAGGTATAAATAGAAATTACAGGCTTTACAAACCAAATATATTTAATTCAAATTTAAGATTACCCAAATCAGAAACATTTAAAGCTCATATTCAGCAACGGGTATTTTAGTTTCTCTTTCAGTAGTCCTGTAGTTTATATGAAAACCTAAAAGAAAACCATATTTCACTCTTTTCCAAAGTGAATAGGAATATACTTGGAATAACCGCTTGTTGGAATCAGAATCAATATGAGTTAAGTTGTGGTTCTTGCCCCGTTTTCACCCAAGTGCCACGGAACGTTGTTAGCTGGAATTTCTGAGAGGCTTCGCGCATACACTGTTTAGATGAATTATCGCACACCTTCTGGACTAAAACACAAAAACTGATCACTGGTAAAGTGCCTTCCATCATCACAAATTTGTGAGACTTGCCATTCTGAAGCGAACTCTCCATTCCCTAACTGGATCTTCCAACAAGAGTTTCTGCTTTGCCGTCTAGTATAGTAAAAACATCAGCCTGTCTACACAGAGTCTGCCTTTTCACTAAACTTGATTTTATTTTTGCATAATAATGGGCCAAGACCCGGAAAATAAGGCGCCTCTGTGCCCCGGCCTCTGTTGGGCATGTCGCCATCACGGCGCTGAGGTGGTGGTGCCGTGGCAATTTTACTATTCAGAATACGAAAGGTACCGTGTACTCGTTCCAGTGTGATTCGGATGCGATTCACTCCTGTTTCGTTTGGAATTCTGAACTGAGAGGAGAGCATCCGCTTGCTTCCTTCTGTACTTCATCCTGATTTTTTCTCTCCTGTTGGCTGTTGGGTTGCAAAGTTGAAACACTTCCTAAGAGGGCAGGAGGGCATCCTTTTGAGAGGTGTAGAAAGGCACCCTGTTTATTCAGCTTACTTGGTGGGAAGGCCACTCTGAGTTTGCAGAATGTCTGCATTATAGGTGATTTTTAATGAAATGTAGCCTACAGTAGCTAGTCTTGACTATTTCTAAACTGATTTCAGGAAAAGGTAATTATTTCTAATTAGCCCATCAGTTGTCTGTATTATCTTTCTAAATGTTTAGAGACAATTTTTAATAAATTGAGGTATTTCCCACAGGCTTCTTTAGTTTTTTTCCCTGTTCATAGTATAAGTTAGTAAAGGTGACATTTATAAGTTTTTCACAAGGGGAATAACATGGAATTTTAAGGTTTCCCCCTAAAAATGCTTTTAGGGGCCAGCCTGGTGGCCTAGTGGTTGGGTTCGCGCACTCTGCTTTGGTGGCCTGGGGTTTGCAGGTTCAGATCCCAGGCGTGAACCTAGCACCGCTTGTCGGGTCATGCTGTGGCAGCATCCCATGTAAAGTAGAGGAAGACTGGCACAGATGTTAGCTCAGCAACAGTCTTCCTCACCAAAAAAAAAAAAAAAAAAAGCTTTTGGGAATCCATATGAGAGATCACAGATGCCACAGTGTTATGTACATGGTTGATTGGAAATGATGAATACCTGTTCTGGCTTTGTCTTTTTCCTTTTTTTTTTTTTTTTTTTGTTTTTCAATTTTGAAAAAATGTTGAAGTAAAAAAAGGATTTTCTATGTGTAAAATATTTTACAGATTTTCTTGTGGGAAAACAGACTAATGCCTAAAGATTCACTCTAAGTAACTAGATAAGACGACCCAGGTGTGCCATTCTCATCTTTAGAGAAATTCTCTGTGGTGCCAGCCACACGATAGAGTAACACAAAGGAAAATTTCTATTCAGGGCATCATTAGAGTGTAAAAGTTTACCACACTGAAATTGAGCCGTCATCACTGACAAATTTTATTCTCATTTTCTGTCTTAAGCTAATTGTATGTTTCATGTTTATTTCAATTATGCTTCTTGATAGGAAACACATTGCTTTATTGGCAGTGTGCGGTGTTCCCTAAGTATCTTCTACACAACTCTTCCTGTTCAGAACACTGATGGTGTAAAGTGAAATGGCGTTTCCTTTTGATTTTTGGATGACGCTGACCTCCGTCTTTGCAGGCATTGGAATGGATACTTGTGTCATTCCTTTGAGGCATGGCGGCCTATCCTTGGTTCAAACCACGGATTACATTTATCCCATCGTCGATGACCCTTACATGATGGTAAGTTTGACCTCATGTGTTTTCACATCTGGAGCAGCAGTTCGTTTGGTTGTGGGTTGTGGCAGGGGTTTTGTGTACGTGTGTGGGCTTTTTGTTTTTGTTATAGCCAAATTGTCCTCATTCCACGGCTGCTCCGACTCCTGCAGTCACAGCAACTGGATCTGTCTCCTGCGCACGCTTGGTCCCAAGCGTGAAGCAGTGAAGGTAGACGTGGGGGGTCCTCTGCGGCTTTTGGACCTGAGTGTGTGTCTGTGCAGGAGCACCTGTTGTCTACTGAGCATGTCTACTGGCTGACGTGTTTGTAGTTTTCTTCTTTCATTCCTTGTCCCTTTTCTTCTCTGACATGTGTAAACTCCTGTGTTTCAGGCTAGAGATGTTACCATACTCTCCAGTAGGACTGATCCTAGATGTTTCCTTCCAGAAATAAGGAGCTTAGCATGTCATCACAATTCAGCATCTTGACCACTTCATCTGATTCTGGTCACTCTCCCCATCACTGTGTTATATGCCACGGTGTAGACTTTGTATCTGAACTACTGAATTAAAGTTGCTGTCACTGATCATGCTCTGCTGAGATGGTTTCCACATCGTTCACTGCACGGTTGTAGCCAGCACCCCCCAGTCTACCTGACTATAACCCCTCCACCCCACCAGCCAAGGGGAGCCGATGGCGGCACTGGGAGTGTCCTATTGTCATGTAATTCCAGAGGTTCTTCCTGTGCGCCAAGGGCACTGGGATCAAGCTGCACACACGGGAACTTGGCCATGAGGTCGCCAAATGGGGGGAGGGCGGTGTTCACCTCTTAGATGTTACTAGAAACCAGTTTGTCCTCTGCATGTCCATCTGCTCTGTCCTCTAGAGCAGGACTCCTGAGACACTGAGGTATGCCATACCCCAAGTTTCCCACATGACTGGGTGGCAGAGGTGGCTAGACCCAGGATTCATCCTTTTCCCAGCATCTCGTGAAAGCATCTGAGAGAGCCCAGAGCAGGAGGGGCAGTGAATGGCTGCAGCCCTAACCAGCGGTTGGCACCTTGTTACGTTACAAGTCACAAACCACCTGTTGCCCTTGTTACATTGAACGTGAGTCGCAGAGAGCTACTGAGCGCACTGCCGATCTGCCAGGAAGTCATTAGCAAACCTTAGACAAGCAGCGAAACGGCTGCTGAAAATGATACTACTTTGGAGTTTGATTATCCTTATGGCAGAAGAAAAATGCATCATTTTCTTCTTTAGTGTCGAGGCAGTGGCAACTTAGATTTAAAATATCTCCAAGGGTGATAAAAAAATCTTTGTTACCACATTTCTAATAAATACTGTTCTAAAGTCCTTTAATAAAATCATATAGTTGATTGGGAAATGCTCCTCTTTTTCTTTAAAAAACAACCTAATTTCAAGCCTGGATGTGTTTTATTTCTTCCACTTGTTTGGTTTCTCAAACAAGATGATTTCTCTGTTTATCTCCTACAGCCTTGAAAAGAAACTGCAAAAATTTTTCCTTTTAAGTGTATAGAAACCATCCTCTCTATAATTGATATAGTCAGTGCTTTTTTAGAATCTGTTTAGGATAAGTGGCTGTTTCCAAGTTTGCTTCAGCATGGTTGTTTTCAAGCTTTTTCACTCCATAGCTCTTCCTCCCAAACCATCGGCTCCCACCTTGCTTCCCCCTGACGTCTCCGGCGCTCTCCGTTCCCCATCTAAGTAAACTGCAGCCTTCTCCCAATATTTAGAATGGGAGAGAACATGGAAACTGTTTGTTCTGCACAAGGGAGAAGAGATGGTGACAGGAACATCTGAGAGAGTGAATGGCCTAGTGGTTCTGTGATTAAGGGCAGGTGGTGACCTGCACGTCCTAGAAACTGAGGCCCATGTCCCTGGAAAGCCCCTGAGCTCTCCTGGGAGGCGCTCGTGGGCTTGCTCTTTGCTTCTGCACTTGGAAAGTCCCCCTATTGTCCTTTCTCACATCTCCCCTCCCTTCCAGGGCAGGATAGCATGTGCCAATGTCCTCAGTGACCTCTATGCAATGGGGGTCACAGAATGTGACAATATGCTGATGCTTCTTGGAGTCAGTAATAAAATGACCGACAGGGTAAGTAGGAGATCGTCCGGCTGCCTGCTGGTCTGTTGTCTTGTTGCGTCACTTGACTGGTTAGCCCTTCATGCCCCCCCCCCTAGAGTGAGGAGCCCAGGCTGCGTGGCTTCTGTATCCCGTCCAGCTCTCCACTTTTTGGCACTTAGCAGTAAATTAAAATAGAGTCTGGCCTATTCATATTTTCATTTCTGCTGCCTGCTTCCCTTTCTCTCTTCTGGGAAGACTGAAGCCAAGACATTTTTGTTTGTTGTAGTGACGTCTAGGCCACCGTAATAGCATCCCCACACCGGGCTTGTGGACTGGCCTAGCCTTACAGACCTAGGGCGTGTATTAAGCTGGTCCTGGGATTCCTGTGGACCATTAAGGAGCTGGCTCAGGTGTCGGGCAGCCCTGTGCACCCAGTCACATTCCAGCTTTTACTTCTTTGTTTGGGCTTCATTCACGGTGTAACCCAGAGCATCTCCCAGCCTTTGATAAGATGGCTACAATGTAAACTCTTCCCTACTTGTTTCTGTTACTCCCTGCCCCTTCTGGAAACTTTCAGGCCTCCCTTTAGGGTTTTATGATCCTTTTTATAACTACGAGTATAGACTCTCTTTTCTTGGTTTTGAACTGAATTATGTGACTTTTAATTTGTGTCCTTTTAAACCCTAGGAAAGGGATAAAGTGATGCCCCTAATTATACAGGGTTTTAAAGATGCCGCAGAGGAGGCCGGAACGTCTGTAACGGGCGGCCAAACAGTGTTAAACCCCTGGATTGTTCTGGGAGGAGTGGCTACGACTGTCTGCCAGCCCAATGAATTTATCATGTAAGTGGATTTTGTTTCATGTCACGTGGCCTGTTCTCTCTCTCTTTTTTTTAAATAGATGTATTGAGATATCATTTGCATGCCGTACAGTTCACCCCCTTAAGGTATACAATTCAGTGGTCTTTGGTCCATTCACAGAGTTGTGCAGCCATTAACCAGAGTCGATTTTAGAACATTTTCATCCTCCCAACAAGAAACCCGTACCCTTTAGCTCTCACTCCCTGCTCTGCCTCCCCCCATCCTGGCTTCTTTCACTTTACATAATATTAGCTTAATATTTTTAAGGTTCATCCATTTTGTGGCATGTATTAGTACTTCATTAGATTTTTTTAATTGAAGTATAATTATTACAACAATTTCACACAACATAAAATTCAAATTTTTAAAGTATACAATTCATTGATTTTTTAGTATTCTAAAGTTGTGCAACCTTTGCGACTATCCAATTCCAGAACATTTCCATCAGCCCATTAAAGAAACCTTGTATCCATAACCAGTCACTCCCACTTCCCTCCTTCCTCCATCCCCAGGAAACCACTAATCTACTTTCTGTCTCTATGGATTTGCCTGTTTGAGGCATTTTATATAAATGGAATCATACAACGATGTTCTGTGACTGGCTGCTTTCACTGAGCATAATGTTTTCAAGGTTCACCCATGTTGTAGCATGTATCACTACTTCATTCCTTTTTATGGCTGAATAATATTCCATTGTATGGACATACCACAGTTTATCTCTTCATAGGTGATGGACCTTTGGGTTATTTCAACCTGTGGTAAATGATGTTGCTATGAACATTCATGTGCAAGTTTTTTGTGTGAACGTATGTGATCCTCTTGGGTATATACCTAAGAATTACTGGCTCATGTGGTAACCCGTTTAACTTGAGGAAGCATCACACTGGTTTCCAAGGTGGCTGCACCATTTTATATTCCCAGCAGCAATGTATGAGAATTCCAGAGTCTCCACATCCTCTCTAGTCCGTGTTTTATTGTCTGTCGTTTTGATAATAGCCATCCTAGTGGGTGTGAGGTGATAGCTCACTGTGTTTTGATTTGCGTTTACCTGGTGGCTAGTGATATTGAGCATCTTTTCATGTGCTTTCTGGCCATTTCTAGATCTTTGGAGAAGTTTCTCTTTGAACACAAGGGTCACTTTCCATGTTTGATGTCTTGTTAAGAAAAGCCACACGTCCTATTTTCTGAAGGAAGTAGAAACTCCGCTTATTGTGTGAGTAGGCCCTGACAGGGGCTGTGCTCACGTGGTTCAGAACTCACAGTATAAAAGGCTCTTCAGTGCAAAGCCCCTCACCCATCCTGTATCACCAGTGTCCCTTCCTGGAGGCTCCACTTTGATCAGTCTTGGGTATCTTTAACCCATCTACCATTGACATTCGGATTACTTTCAATTATTTTGACGTTACAAATAGCACTCCAGTGAGTAACCTTATACGCAGGTCATTGTGCACATGTGTGAATCTATTGGTAGGAAAATTTTCCAAATGGAATTGCTAGGTCAGGTGTATATGTAATTTGATGGACACTCCAGGTTGCCCTCATAGGAGCTCCATCAGTGTATGCTCCACCAGCAGCAAGTGATGCCAGTTCCCTTGTGTCCTACCCAACACAGTCTGGTAAACTTCCTGGTCTTTGCCAGTGCGTTTGGTGGTTTAAGCCTTACTCCTATGAGTCAAGTGGACCATATTTTTCATATTTTCATATCTTTTGTCCATTTTTTTAATTGATGGGAGCTCCTTTTAGAGCCATTACCTGACAACTTTCATGTTAAGGATCTTGCATTACTTCCATCAAGGTTTTATTTTCCTATATTTTATGTCTGTAGTTCTGAAACTTTCTACTTAGATGGGACAAAAGATCCTAGAGCCCATCTGTCTCACCCATTCCAGCTTTCCAGTAGAAAAAGAACTTAGCGATAGCAAAAAATCAGAGAGGAAAAATTAATAAAACAAGCTTCAATGAATTTTTTGTCAACAACGTATGTATTTACTTTGTAAAATATGAATAGGCCTATTAGCATGATTATAGTTCATAAAATATTTCCCATAAACTTAAAAATAACCCAGTAATTTTATCACACTTAATTTGTTGATATGAATTTGTACGTTGCACATGACCAGTGATGTGCAAGAACGGATTGACTTTAAGGTATGGCTGAGCAGAATTGAGAAACATTTATGTCTTAAGGTCTAACTTTTGGAAAATGAATTTCTTGTATATTGTCACAGAATTAATACTTTTCGAAGCTAACAGTGGATGCAAATATTATAGGATGCGTTGGGGAGCTAGTTGGTTTTTGAGTCCATGCCGCTGGCTTTTTAATCAGTTTGGGTGAGTATTTGAGTCGTGCAGCGTCGGGATGGAACAGCCACATGGACAGCTCCTTGAACTGAGACAGGACGACTCCCATGCGAGACCTGCATCCTTGTGGTGAGGATGCAGGTACAAGAGCAGTTCCCTTTGGGGGATCAGTCTTTTTGTTTTTAGGGCTGCCTTTCTAGTATCTGCCTTCTGTCTCTATGACAGACCAACCAGGTGCCAAGTAGGAAACTTACTGGTCAGCCTGAGTTTGAAGACTTTGGGGTTGAAATCACCAAAACATCAGACCCACAGATTTGAGCCCAATTCCACAGCCTGAGAAATACGCCCCACATGTCTGTCATAGAAGAGATCATTAAAAAAGCAGCCTTTGTTCCAAAAGTCTTGTTGCCTCGGAACCGTGGTGGGTCTGCATTGAAAAACGACGTGAGCATGGCTGAAGCAGGGCCTCGGGAGGCCTTTGAAGGCTAAGCGATCAGCTTCTTTGTACACTTCTTTTTGGAACCTAGTAAGTCATTGGCCTATAGGTTGAAGTCTGTGGACTCTTCGATTCTCTTTTACCGTTTTGTTCCAGCAGTAGCCTCAGTGACGTGTTGCAAGGCTCTGATACGTGGTGGTAGTGGCTTACATTTAAGTAAGTGTTTGCAAAACCAAATGTGGTGTTGTTTTGTTTTGTTTTTTCTTTTTGGTCGGGAAGATTGTTGCTGAGCTGACATCTGTGCTGGTCTTCCTCTATTTTGTACATGGGGCGCCACCACAGCACGGCTTGATGAGGGGTGTGTAGGTCCATGCGTGGGACTGGAATCCGTGAACCTCACACTGCCGAAGCAGAGCGTGTGAACTTAACCACTGTGCCACTGGCCCAGCCCAAATGTGTTTCTGACAGCCTTTTCTTCCTCCTGTCTAACTGGTAATGAATTTATCTCCTTGGTTAACTTGACTGGAACCTACCCTTCTGTTTTCCTTCAGGCCAGATAACGCAGTGCCGGGGGACGTCCTGGTGTTGACGAAGCCCTTGGGGACACAAGTGGCCGTGGCGGTGCACCAGTGGCTGGATATTGTGAGTGACCCACGGCCTGGGGACGGGGGGCTGGCCAGCAGTGTTAGGGTTGTGGTAGTCTCTGTGGGAAGGTTTGGAGAGAAGGGGCATCCACTCTATGAGTCAGGTCAAATAACGTCTCTCTAGTCTGCTAGTGCTGGAATGTGCTTCTACAGGCACACATAGCTGTTCATCATGGAAATGCTGCTTCTCCTCCATCCAGTAAGCCCTTCTTCCCCTTGGACGTGTTTGAACGTGGCTAAGATCTGTTAGGTCCTCTCAGTGTCAGCAGCTTGTCCTCTAAGACTGAGCCCTTTTAGTTCTCCTACCGGGGAGTTTAGTGTCAGTCAAGTCCTTTAGAAGTCCTAGAAACTGTCCATGCTCCTTCATTAAATCAAAGTTTCGTGTATCGGATGCTTAGAGTGGGTAAGCCCCAGCTTGCGGTTTCAAAGATAGTCCACGAAGAGACTCTGGGGGGCAGCGAGTTCGGCTTATCCAGTGCCGAGAGAACTTTATCTTTCGTACCTTAAACATCACTAAAAAATAAGACGGAGGAGGATGTGTGGAAAGTGTGGTGTTTGGGGTATAAATAAGGCCAGGGATATTGACGGTTTAAATTACTTTAGACATGAGGTTTTTGATTGTTTTTTTAAACTAATTAGTAACTTAGAACATTTTGATGACTAATTACCTCGAGGAGAAAGCATCTAGAATACGAGGTTATTTATCCTGAGTCACTTTTCCACTGAGCTGTTATCATACTGCATTTAAGATTTTTTCATTGCCATAACAACTCAGAAATTAATATGATCGTGGCGTAGTCTCACATATCTTGGTGCTTTTAATTTCTACACCTGTCATCTGAAACTACCGGTCCTGAGAACCAGCTGAAAAAGAAGTTTCTGTTATTCCTCGGCCAGGTGTATGCTGGCTTGATACAGCAGAGCAGAGAGACTCTCTGAGGCTGCCGTGCTCTTTAGTTATGTTTCCTTCTGATCCGGTGACGATCGGGAGTCTCCAGTCAAGTATGATGGTCTGTACATTAGATTGGAGGGGCCACTACAGGGCAGTAATCTCGCAGCAGCTTTCCAGTACAACTGCCCAGGCCCACGTGAGTGACCCAGGGCGGGGAAGCAGCTGAGGCAAGGGAGCATCAAAGAGGAGGCGTGGGGTCCTTCTCGTCTGCCCACCCCCAACCTGACACCGCCTTCATTTTTTACCATTTTTTTAAAAAAATGCTCAGAATTTTAAAGAGCAAGTTCCAAAGACTATGTAACAGCAGAATACCCTTTTCATAAAGGTCAGAAGCAACCAGAGAGTATGTGTATAGGCATCAAATACGTATGGGAATAGTATTTTTTGAAAGGCAGGGGAGTGATAAGTATAAAATTCAGAATAGTTATTCCCTGTGGGAGAGATGGAGGGTGAGCGATAGAGGACCACGTCGACCACCTGAAGTTATTGCATTGAGAGGTGGATTACTGGGTGTTTAATTAAACAGTGAATGAGTGATTGCCATTACTGGACCATGATGACAGTATGTTATAAACCCAGCATCGTGATGTTAGATTCTTTGAAAAGCTGACTGAGGAAAAAGGGAAAGACCCCCAAAAGATACCCTTTGTGGTCACCCAAGGCCGTCCTTGGTGCGTGTGCAATTGAAGTTGTTCTTTCATTTGTTTGTCCATCAAGATGACTTGATCCAGAACTCTGGTGAAGTCAGCAAAATTGTAATTGTATGGAAAACGAAAGCCCTCAGCTTAAGAGGGCAGATGGGGAGGGGAAACCCCCCAGAAGGGAAGCTACAGCAGCCCGTGTTAGCACAGCTTTTATTGTCTGCGCCTGGCGGCCGTATGTCCGGCTGCGTTTATGTATCCAGTAAACTGCGGTATCCGACTGCAGAAGTGTGGCTTGAGAAGCGAAAAGATACCATGATGAGATGTCTAATAGACACCTAAAATAACAGTCACGGGACCAAAAAGTGAGAAAACTTAATTTTGTGTACAAAATTAAATAAACGCTCCAAAACATGACAATGAAAAAAGATAACGTTCTTTCTTTCAGTGGTTTGAAGTAAAAGTTAATCACCTTTTTTCTATCTTGTTCTCTCTCTGCGGTTTTCTCCCTCGTCCATGTTCCTATTAGCCTGAAAAATGGAATAAAATTAAACTAGTGGTCACCCAAGAAGATGTGGAGTTGGCGTACCAGGAGGCGATGATGAACATGGCCAGGCTCAACAGAACAGGTACCGGGGCACGAGGGCGCCCACTGCACAGGTCGGCAGGCTTTCTGAACAGGGCCCAGACGGGACGCCACATTTAGGCTTTGCGGGCCCGGTATGGTCTCAGTTGCATATTGACTTTTCCCACAACTCGTTAAGCAGGGTCAAAAAGCCAATCTTAGCTGGAGAAATGGGGTCAGATGCTGCTGGTGACCGCAGACCCTCCTCCCTCGGTCTCTGGTTTGGGGTCTGTAGGTCACTAGCAGGGCTCCAAACAGATTGCTTGTACTTGACAGAAATGCCCATTAAATGTGACTTGCATGAGAGAAAATAAATGACCAGTGAGTGGCCCAAACAGGACGTTGGACGGGTCATCAGGTCATGAGCATGTTTTCTCCAGCTCTTTCATCCGTGTGCCCGGAGCTCTGCAGGGCACTGCGGCTGTGCCAGCATCTTTATTCCCCCTCGGGCTGGGAACCTCACAGTGAGAGTGGTGCCCGGCACAGAGCAGAGGCAGCAGAAATACGGAGGAATTGAATTCGGTTAATGAACGTGTGAAATGGAGAGTTGAGCTTATATTTTCTCCCTCTTCCTCCCAATTATAAAGTTCTGTGATTATAGGCAGTACTGAATTCCTCTGTGCCCCAGTGAAAATGGAAAAGAAATTTATATAGCATATTTTCAGAAGTATTTGACTTATTTGTTATTTGAGGTGTTAACATTGTTATATTTTTAATTCCGAGGTTTGTGGTATATAAATGAGGAATGACATTCATGTCATAATTTTTTTTTCTTCACATTTTATTTCTAGTCCTAGCTTCTTAATGCTAAAAAGTAATAATAATATTGATTACCATTTATTTGGTAGTTATTAACATAACCAGGAACTTGACATACTTTCTCATTTTATTCTTAAGACACCCTTCCTTATAAGGTTATTATTATCCTCCTTTTACAGAGAGGTTAAGTAACTTGCTCAAGGTCACACAGCTAATCGGTCGTGGCCCCAGGATTTGAAACCAGATATGCTTGTAATGTTTTGAAACCACTGCTTATAATGCTTTTAAATATTATATTCTATTCTTCTCTTACCGATTTAGTAAGAAATTGAGGCCATTTCACAGTCTTTGTGCGTGATAATTGAACAATACTTCTGTACTATGCTGAGAGTTTTAGAAGGAGTTTAAAATAAAACAGGAAGCTTCAAGAGCCAGAATTCATCTTCTAGAAAGCAGCAAGGCTTGCCTAGGGAATCACTGGATAATAGTTCAAGTGTCTTATACCCACTTCTTAGTGGCTTTCATATGTGTATAGAACATATCAGGTATGTTCTGTGATTAAGAAGGAAGCTCTTCTCTTGGTTCTTCGAAGTCCTAACCTCTCACGGGCCAGAGGAGCTGTTTCTAGAGAAGGAGTGATCTGGAAGCAAACCGATGTTTAGTGTCAGCTCCAGCAGGGCAGTGTTCCCAGCACCTAGAAGAGAGGAGGACATGCCACAGGTGCTCATTAAACATGGATGCAGGGGCCTGTCTGGTGGCGCAGCGGTTAAGCCTGTGTGCTCCACTTCAGCAGCCCGGAGTTCACCAGTTCGGATCCCAGGCGCGAACCTACACTTGTCAAGCCATGCTGTGGCAGGCGTCCCACATATACAGTAGAGGAAGATGGGCACAGATCTTAGCTCAGGGCCAGTCTTCCTCAGCAAAAAGAGGAGGATTGGTGGCAGATGTTAGCTCAGGGCCAATCTTCCTAACAAAACAAAACAAAACAAAAACATGGGTCCAGTGAGTGAGCTCTGTGTACCATGCATGAGTCATTCTTGATACTTCATGTGTGGGTGTTTTGTTTTTAATAATCCTGTGAATTGTATCTTGTTTGCCCCTTTGGCAGAAAGGAAATACATATAAGAAATTCATGCAGATCCCCTTGTCAAACCTCAGTCTAACTACAAAAACTGCTATTTCTCTGACACCGCACATTCCATCTGCATAAGCTAGTGTTGGAAATATATACAGTTTTTATCCTGAAAATACTGATTTTTCTCTCCTCATTAATTGCATGTGGTATTTAAGGCCTTGGGTTGTGTGGCATCCTATTTTGGAACTTTGAGGCTATTTGAAGATGAAGTTCAAGATAAACGTGAAGTTCAAAAATCTTGTCCTAGACAAAGTCACTCTTCATTTAGTAGTTTCTTTGGAGTCCCTTAGCCAGCAATCAGAAATGGATTTGAATACATCTTCTTGTCTTATCCCTTCTGTTCTTCAACTTTCCCCAAATGACTTTGAACAAAACATATGTAATACTTAAGCCATGAAGTCTCTTATTATTAAAAAAAAAAAAAAAAAAAGAACTCTTAATGTTAACCATGGGATCTTAAAAAATCACATCTGATACTCAGATTTTAAAGTTACAATGTGAAAAGAGATTCTTTTTCAACATCAGTCTTTCCCTCCTTTATTAAAACTTTTAAATTAGATATGGAGTTGACACAAAAGAATTTTATAAAATATGTGCAGGACTTATGGAACAACAGTGCAACACCCACGTGCGCACCATCTCATATGAGAGATAAACATCATCGCCTTGGAAGCCCAGAGGCGCCCCTCTCATACCCAGCTCCTGAATTCCTGCTTAGGGGTGACCACTTCTCAGTCTAATCTTGATTCTCAGGCATTTTTTTTAATTATTATTTATTTATTTATTTATTTATTTTTTTTTAAAGATTTTATTTTTTCCTTTTTCTCCCAAAAGCGCCCTGGTACATAGTTGTGTATTCTTCGTTGTGGGTTCTTCTAGTTGTGGCATGTGGGACGCTGCCTCAGCGTGGTCTGATGAGCAGTGCCATGTCCGTGCCCAGGATTCGAACTAACGAAACACTGGGCCGCCTGCAGCGGAGCCCGCGAACTTAACCACTCGGCCACGGGGCCAGCCCCTGATTCTCAGGCATTTTGAAGTATTTTTATTACATAGGCTTGTATCCATAGATAAGTTAGTTTCGCAGTTTTTGCTTTATTGAATCATACCTGTCCTGTGTTTTTCTTGGTGTTGGGTCTACCATTTAACGTTCCTGAGCGTCATCCCTGGTGTGTGCAGCTGTCTTCATTCATTTCTCACTGCTGGTGCATGTGTGTAGGAGGTCAGCAGTGCCTCAGCTTTTCCACATGGTGCCAAATTGTTGTCCACAGTGTTCGTACACCACAGTTTATAATGATGCACTACATTTAAAAAGTTTCCTTAATGTCACTTCTCTTCCTATTTATTTTATATACTTTTTCTGCTCTAAAAAATCATATGCTCACTATAGAAAAGTTTTTAGAAAATGAAAAAAGGAGAGAAAAAACATTGTCCATAATCCCACCACGCAAAATCAGCTTCTGTTAATATTTTTATGTATTCTTGTAGGATTTTTTCCTATGTTTGGTTGGTTGGTGGTTTACTGTTTTATTGTTAATGTTTTAAACTAGTGGTTATCATATATTTTATGTATGTGGAATCTGCTTTTATTCGTTTAACGTGACTAAATTTTTTTCCATATTATATAATCCCGATACACATAGTTTTTAATGGCTAGATCTTCTACCAGAGAGACATACCATAATTAGTTTACCTCCTGCCTACTTTTGAACAATTTATTAGAGATTAAGTTTTTCCATAATGTTTTTCTGCATTCCAGGAATATTTCTTTGGCTATATTCCAAAGTTGAACTGTAATTCCTTAATTCTTTGTCTTCACATGTTCTCATCACTTAGAACTGAGGCTTTTCGCTCGTGTTTCTTCTGTTCCTGTGTCACTCAAACTATATTAGGGGTTTTTCCCTTTTTTGGTCCTTTAGATTAAGTAGTTTAACAATAAGAAAGTGATTTGTAATGGCTTTATTTTTGTCCATATGGATTATTAGTTTGCTTATATTTGAGCCTTTAAGGTTCCCCCACCCTCATTTTTTTACATTATAGGCAGGGGTACAATATGGCAGAACGCTTATGGTGGAGTAATTGGTCATTATCTAGCAAAATAATGTGCACATTTATTTTGACCTAGAAGTCCCACTTCTATGGATCTATCCCTATGCCACAGTAGCCAAAATATGAAATGACTTGTGTCCAAGGCTGTTCACTGAAGCACTGTTTATAATTGCAAAAGAAGGAAACAATCCAAATGTCCATCAGTAGGTGACTGATTGAACTATCCAGTCTGCATGCACACGGTGGAATACTCTACAGCTATAAACAGGAATGAGAGGTCGTTAATACCAGGGAGCCATCTTCAGGGTATGATCAAATGAAAAAGCGAGGGACAGAAGCCTGTATGTGTGCTACATTTTGTGAGTTCATATATGAATATGAGGTAGTAATAAGTATTTTATACTTTCAAAGAGAAACAATGGAGAAATAAGTCATTCATAAAAATTGTTACATAGGAGAGGGGATAGGGAAGAAGCAGACCCTCTCTGAACATGCTTCGTTTTATAAAGTTTGACTTTGAAATAATAGTTTTCTATAATTAAAAAGTTAAAAAAGGCATATCTTACAAATCTAAACGAAATCAAAACAAAGTTGCCTAACAAATATCGAGTTAGTGGCAAAACCACATGGGGAAGAATTATTTCAAGTTACTTTGAGCCTGGTATTTTCAGTGTATAGCCTCAGGACAGAAACCCACAAAAGTATCTTCTTGTGTTCAGTGTGTTTGTGTTTGTGGGAATGTTGATAAAGTAAGATAAAGCAAATAAACTGATGTAGTTAGAAACAAGGAACTTAAGAATAAGAGAAAAGAAAGAGGATCAAAGAAGCTAAGGAAAAACTGTAATCTTTAATTTGGAATTATCCATATAAACTCAGGATTTATTTGTGAGCCTGCTCTTCGAAGAGGCCTAGAAGCAGTGATGACCCAGTAGTAATGAAGTCCTGGTCCCACATTCTGATCTGAAAATTACCATTTCCCACTAAAAAGCCCCAGGACTCCTTGGGGAAATGGCTGATTCCACTCTGGGACAGGAAATACAAAAGAGAAGCCTGGGACATCATTGCCTGAAAGTAATGGAACTTTCAACAACCAGTGGGTCATGCCACTTCACTGTAACTTGAAGAAGCTCCCACCAGTCAACTGGGGGGAGGGAGGAGACAGTTGACAGGAGGAGACAGGAGACATTTTGGGTATCAAAAAGAAGAGTGACTGCAGTCAGTTAAGCATATCAAGTATTATTGATATTATTGATATCAATCAGATGTAATATTAATTTTGTTGGTATGATAATGGTATTGTGGTTATGTTAACAAGTCTTTATCTTTCAAAGATACATACAGAATTATTTATAGGTGAAGTGCTATGACTGGGGTTTGCTTTAAAATTAATCTACCCAACCCACACCCCCAACAAGTAGGCAAGAATAGATGAGACCCCAGCAGAAAGGTGGTAATGGGGGTATTGTTGGGTACATGGGAATACATTGTAGTATACTACTGTTTCTACTTTTGTGTTTCATTAAAATTTTCATAGTGAAAATGAGCAGCAATAATTCCCCACACAGCAAAGAAGTGGTAATCAGTACCTTAAAAATGGAATCCCTATTACTGCCTAGAAGATTCAGTGTGTCCTCTTGTATACTCTGGTCCTCAAAGCTCATCCAAGATGGCACTGGGAAGAGCTTCTGAAGTGGAGGCCACTGCTTTATTAAATGTCATTGGCTGCCCCACTGCACTAGGTACAGTGTTAACAGAATGGTATGTCTGGTTGCTTAGCCACCATGATAGACCAGAAATGTCACTTCTCCTCTGCCTCTGTTGTTGAGAATGCACCTGAGTAAGAGATCTTATTCTAAAAATGTACTAAGAAACGCATTTACTCCAGAGTAGAGTAGGACATATTTCATTTCATGAGGAAGAGGTATTTAATTTTTAAAAGTTAGGCTTTTAGTCACTCCCCCTTAAAATGAAATGCTTAGGTATTTTACACACAAAATATGTACGAGATCTGTATGAAGAAAACTGCAAAAGTGATGAAAGATATCAAAGAAGTTGTAAATAAATGGAGAGGCATTCCACGTTCATGAATAGGAAGATTCAATATTGTCAAGATGTCAGTTCGTCCCAACCTGATCTATAGATTCAGTGGAATCCCAATCAAAATCCCAGCAAGTTATTTTTTGAGTATCAACAAACTGATTCTCAACTTTAGACGGAGAGGAAGAACGCCCAGAACAGCCAACACAGCATTGCAGAAGAGCAAGTTGGAGGACTGACGCTACCCAACTTCATCTTACTGTAAAGCTCTAGTAATCAAGACAGTGTGGTATTGGAGAAAGAACAGATAGAGAGATCAGTGAAACAGAATAGAGGGTCCAGAGATAGATCCACATAAATATAGTCAACTGATCTCTGACAAAGGAGCAAAGACAATTCAATGGAGAAAGGACGATCTTTTCAACAAGTGGTGCTGGAACAACTGGTCATCCACAACAAAAAATTAATCAAGACACAGGCCTTTACACCTTTCATAAAAATTGACTCCAAACGGATTGTAGACCTAAATGTAAAATGCAAAGCTATTAAACTCCTAGAAGACAATATAGAAGAAAACTTAGGTGACCTTAGGCTTGGTGATGACTTTTAAGATACACCACCAAAGGCACTGTCCATAACAGAAAAAACTCATAAGTTGGACTTCATTAATATAAAAAACTGATGCTCTGTGAAAGACACTAAGAGGAAGAAAAGACAAGACAGACTGGGAGAAGATCTTTACAAAGAACATACCTGATAAAGAACTGGTGTACAGAATATACAAAGAACTCCTAAAACTCAACAGTAAGAAAACAACCCAATTAAAAAAAGGGTAAAAGACCTGAATGGACACCTCACCAGAGAAGCTGTGGCACAGCAAATAATCATTTGAAAAGATGCTCTGCATCATACGCCAGTAGGGAATTGCAAATTAAAACAACACCGCATACTACTACACTATAATCCAGAACACTGACGACACCCAAATGCTGGTGAGGATGAAAAGCAACAGGAGCTCTCATTGCTGGTGGGAGTGCACAAGGGCACAGCCACTTTGGAAGACAGCTCGGCAGTTTCTTGCAAAACTAAATATACTAAAATACTAATAGGATCCAGCAGGTGTGCTCTTAGGTATTTACCCAAATGAGTGAAAACTTCTGTCCACCAAAAACCTGCACACAGACAGGTGTTGCAGCTTTATTATAATTGCCCAAACTGGGAAGCAACCGAGATGTCCTTCGGTAGGTGAATGGATGTATAATCTGTGGTCCATCCAGACAATGGAATATTATTCAGCGCTAAAGCGAAACAGCTATCAAGCCATGAAAAGACATAGAGGAACCTTAAATGCATGTTAGTAAGTGAAAGAAGCCAATCTGAAAAGACCACATACTGTATGATCCAACTCTGTGACACTCCGGAAAAGCCAAAACTATGAAGACAGTAAAAAGATCAGTGGCTGCCAGAGGTTGGGGGGGAGGTGAGGGATGAACACGTGGAGCACAGAGGGTTTTTAGGGTAGTGAAACCATCCTTTATGATACTGCAATGGTGGATATGTGTCATTGTATATACATTCGTTAACACTCACAGACTACAACATCAAGAGTGAACCCTAATGTAAACCGTGAACTTTAGTTAATAATAATGTATCAGTATTGGCTTATCGCTTGTAGCAAATGTACCACAGTATGTTAACAATATGAGGAAAGCGGGAGGGGGAGGGGGTATATGAGAACTTCCTGCACTTCCCAATTTTCTGTAAATTAAATCTACTTCAAAAAATAAGGTGTATTAGTTTTTTTAATTAAAGAATAAAAAAGATACTAACCTTTCAGGCAATTTACTTCTATCAAGAATTCCCTGATTTCAGGTCAACCTTAAAAAGTCCTGTTCTTTGATTTTAGGATGGTTTAGACAAGTTTATCTTTCCTTGAGATTGTAATTCCTTTCTACAGACTTTTTAGTTCAGTGGGAAATTACTGTTGGTTGAAGCTGCTGCTAAGTCTAAGTGGTTGAAATTGGAAGAAAAATCAACTTTAAGAATTTCACTCTGGGTTTTGTTGATGTTTTAAGTTACATTTCATTATTCCTTTATGCCGTCTTCCTGACAAATTAGGAATTTGGAGGTCAAAGAATATTTAAGATTTTGCGTTGAGGAAAGGTGTTTTTTTCCCTCAGAGAGTCACCATTTCTTACACCAGATAACAAATGCCTCATCTGTCCACTCTTAGCTGCAGGACTCATGCACACATTCAATGCCCACGCTGCCACGGACATCACGGGCTTTGGAATTTTGGGCCATGCTCAGAACCTGGCCAAGCAACAGAGGAATGAGGTGTCCTTTGTGATTCACAACCTTCCCGTCCTGGCCAAGATGGCTGCTGTGAGCAAGGCCTGTGGAAACATGTTTGGCCTCATGCATGGGACCTGCCCGGAGACATCAGGTACAAGGATTCTGGGGCCAAATCTGAGGATCAAACTAGTGATGCTAACGGAAAGTTCCATGAAAAGGGAGAAGTACATGAGTTTGACCCACTTTGTGTGAGGTCAGCACTGATAACCTTGATCTTGTTTGCAAGGAATCTTCTCAGCCCCCTCCAGTGCTGCAGGTTACCAGTCTCCTGCCATCTGTGTGGGATCGGCTCATTTTAGGTGACTTATTTTAAGTCCAGTGTTTTCTGTGTTTGGTGATAGGATGGGAGGGAGAATATGGGGGAAATAAGGCATTATTCAGTTTCATTGGAAAATTAGCATTTGAAGTAAGCGTAATGACCATAGGTAACATTGAATAGCCTGTACCTTTTCCTTGAAAAGAGATGTCTAAAATGGCTGTTTTAAGAATGAAATAGTATATTATGTCTCTAAAGTGCCATTTTTCTTTTCAACTCATTTTTTCTCTCTTCCCCACCTTGACTCTTGTGTCTCATCCTGAAGTCCTCCCTTCTCTTTTGTTTTCAGTTTCTCTTGTTTCTGTTTCCTTCCCTCTGTAACTCAGTAGTTTCCTTACCCTGACAGGAATGGAATCATCTGGGGATTTAAAAAGTACCCACACCTAGACCCGATGCCTATAACCTGAGTTAGTCAGTCTGGGGTGAACCCGTCGTCTATAATCATAGCAACTCCCAGAAGACTCTGGGGCGCAGCGGAGAGGAAGCCCACAAGGCCCGGCCCGCGCATCAGCCCTGCAGAAGGGCTGTGGTTCTCCAGTAGGGCTCTCCCAGCCTTTCCAGAGGACCCTTCAACTGCCTGTCTTTAAAAAAACCCAAAGTCTATTTTCTAGAAATAAGTTCCAAGAAGGCAGCTGAACCATTAGTTCAGTGTCTGGCTAGAATGTGCCTGCCACCTGGTGGGCCACTGGTGCCACCTGGTGGTCATGAAATAAAGGTTGAAGGAATTAACGAATATTACCAACAAATTCAGTTAGCTTCGTTTATTCAAAAATGAGAAGTGTTTGCTCTTTCTGTAAAGGTACAGTATATATTTTGTCCTGATTGTTTTTTCTACTTACAAACATATATAAAATTTTTAACCTAGCTACTGAAATAGCTATGAAAGTTTATATTAACATATTTTATACTTTTTCTGTTTTGAAGATCATGAAAGAGCCAATGACAGAACCTAGATGCTTTGAGGCATTCAGTCTTTCTTGAATGTTAATTTTTAAATGAAAAAAATACAAAAAGTCTTCTTTGTAAGGTGAGGAATTCATTAGAGAACCAAATTGAAAAGGAAAGTTCTTTTTTGTTTTTAAATATTTCCTGCCGTGTAGCATGGAACAAACAGCCTCCACCCATGTTATTGAGGCCTCCAACACCTTACTCCTGCACAGCGTTAAATGGTTCACAGATAGGTCATTTTCACAGTTGAAAGTTTGTTGCTGTGTGTGTGTGTTAGTATGATAGGAGTTTACAATGAGTTGCTTAATTACTCTACGGTTTAATCTGTGGAACAGTGAAGACGGAACACTAGTTGTATGGAGAGGGCAGCTGCACAGAGACACCCAGGTTGCTGGTTGAAGGTGGCTGTGTGCAGAAGTGTTTTGGAAAGATTGTGGCTGAGAAACTGCTTGCACAGCATCACAACTAATGATAATCCTTTCTTTCTTTTTTTTTCTTTTGCCAGGAGGCCTTCTAATCTGTTTACCACGTGAGCAAGCAGCTCGGTTTTGTGCAGAGATAAAGTCCCCCAAATATGGTGAAGGTCACCAAGCCTGGATTATTGGGATCGTAGAGAAGGGCAACCGGACGGCCAGGATCATAGACAAACCTCGGATCATCGAAGTCGCCCCACAAGTGGCCACTCAGAGTGTGAATCCCACACCTGGGGCCACCTCGTAATCTAGACCGAAACACCTATTTGGTTTTGTTTTTAAATCAATCTATTTCCTTTATCATCATTTCAATTAAAGACTATAAACAACAACAACAATCTCATTGTGTCTACACATCTGGTGACCTTAGGTCAATTTGTGAGTGGATGCAATTAATAAAATAAAATCCATTGCCTTTTTTTCCTGTTACATTAACTGAAGATGCACCTAATCCTGAGGCAGCTTCTGAGTTGAGAATTATATTGTTATCCAATACTGTTGATTCATTTTGAATCTTTAGACACTTAACTCTTGCCGCATAGGCTCTTTTTAAAGGTGCTTTCACACAGCACAGACATTACCAATCGTAGTGTCAATAGCAGTTGGTGTCTTTTCATTTTATGGATATTTATCGTTATCAGTCTGATTTTCTTCTAAGTGTCTTGAGTGGTGTTCTGGAAAGACAGGATTGGTAAGTGACACAATGGTTTCCCAGTAGTAAGACGGTTGCATGATTCCTTTGAGTCTTTGACTTATAAAGCCTCATCTTCTAATTCAGAGCATCTCTTTGACCCAGGACAGCTCCCATGATGCTTTCAGTTAAACAAGACACGTGCTTAACTCTGCATGGAAAACACTTGGAAGAAATAAAAGAAATTTTATTTCTTTTTTTGTAACCTTCCTAATATTTACAGTAGTGTCATTAACTGTTTTCTTTATGGAGAGCCAAAAAGGATACTTTTCTGCAACGTAATGAGATGTTTTATAGTGCAACAAGGAATTGCCTTCCAAAAGGGGGTTCATGTATAGTACTCATTTACAATTCCATATATAATTACACAAATAATTTTTAAATATAATCAATAATAAAGACTGTTCTGTGGATGGTAGTGTTTAATACATTTTATATTTTGTATAGTGATTTCAGGCCTTTTGTTTTCTTGAAATAATCAGCTATTTAGCATAATTCTTAGCATTTTTTTGTCTTTTGCGCCAGTAAGTTTTTGTGCACGCTTTTTGTGATCTCTGTTAAAAATCTGCATTGCCAACATTGCAGCAGCTCAAACTTGTTCAAATAAATATTTAATTTTTTTTATTGCTCTTGTATAATCAGATGCCCCTTTTAGTATTATTTTAGAAGCATTTGGGAGGGTTTTGGCTAAAGTACAATTTATTGGGGAAAACTAGATTTTAGTTTTATAAAACTTTTAAGTCTTTCATGGGACCTATATTTTCTTGAATTAAATTTTGTAGTTCTAGAAGAAACAGGCAATCTACAAAGGTGTTTATCTGTGTTACTTAAAAACAGAGGCTTCCTTATATTTAACCGACTACATGATTAGGAAGGATTCCTGTCGTGAAGCACAAGGGCACTGACCCCCTAAGTGTCTGCGTCAGAGAAAAACACCCCATCACTGCAGGTCTGGATGCTTCCTGCCCACAGGCACCAAACCCCTGTGATCCGTCAACTACTTGCCAAAGGAAACCATCACTCCGGAGATAAAGCCCTTGGAAGAGGCTTTTCCGTGGACCTCCCCTCCTTCAGGAGCCATAGGGCAGCCTTTTCACGTGGGTAACTGGAACTCAAGCCATTAGTACGGTGTGTGGTACCTAAGAGGCTGCTACAGAACTGAAATTAACTGGACATTTTATAGGGATTTATACACATGTTGGTCCTCAAAAGCTACAAACCAGTGGTCTGCAAAATAAAATGTGTTGGAAACCTCTGAGTAAGATGTACATACTGTTGAGCTTTTCTTCTTTTTCTTTTTAAATACACTAGTGATGACTGAATCTGAACTACTTTCAATGTAGAAACTACTTTCATGTCTTGAAAGCTTGTTTTCCTTGGTGGCAAGGCTACTGAGATAAGTGAGCTAAATGGATTATGCACTTGATAGCATCTTCGGAGGATTCATAGTTAGAATGAGAAAAGGTTGGGTCCTTATAGGTCCATGTCATTTATACGGCGCGATGTGAGGAGGAACTGGTCCTTACAGTGGTGTTTCTCAGCAGTCCAGACCACCTGCCTTAGAATTACCTGGAGATGCTTGTCAGAGGCAAATTCCCAGGCCCTACCCCAGACCATCAGAATCAGAAATTGGGGGTCATGAGGCTTGGGAATCTGTCTTAAATGATCACCCTAAGCAGCTGTGCGCAATAAAGTCAGAACCCCCAATAACAGAGCGTCGCAGATGGCTGGGAGAGGCAAAGGAGGGGAGGGGAGTGGACTCACTTTTGCAATATAGTTTTACAGGAAGTTTTCTTTTAAATCTTGACCATTCTACTTATTGACTCCTTCCACACCTGGGCCCTGCAAAACAAACAAAACCCAGATATCTTGAAATTTCCTTGAAATATCAGGTGATTGTCATTGAGTTTTTGAGTTCTTGACAAAATCTATGTAGAATATTTTAAAATTCAGTGAATAGTTAATACATAGACAATTATTTGGCTTCCTGGCAGCACTTTAAAACTTCACATTGCCATCTTGGTATAGCAGTTTATTTTCTTTAAACCCTATGATGTAGTTGCATCCCAAATACAGTTTGTTAGAATGCACAGAAGTAGTGAACAGCCTGAAAAAAGCTGGGCCCCGAAGGAGTCAATAATTGGTTTAGCAATAGGACCATTTGCTTATGTTCAAAGCTTAGCTTGTTATTTGCAAAGGCTGTGTTGAAGCGTTTATTGTGATTCAATTCAGGAAAAGAAATACTGTGTGAGCAATATGTACTTTTTGGCTCAATATTTTAAAGTACCTTCCTATATTGTAGTCTCCAAGTCCTGCATGCCTTATGATGAATAAATGCGAGTGTTTTAAATTGTTCTGATCTTAGCTGTATGAGCCAGCAGTTTTCAGTCTGAATTTAGCCTTGCCTTTAAAAGTTACATTTGCTTTGTAAGTTTTACACTATTTGTCTGTACAGAGAGACTAGAATAGCTATGCTATTCTTTATTTTTAGAAGTAATAAAGCAAGCACAGGTATTGCTGCTTCACACACTTAACTGTCACGTGTGCATGTGCGTGTGTGTGTACGAGTATATATGTGTTTTTATGTCTCCTTGAGCTTCTCATCAATTCCACACCCAGCTCACCCTTCAGTTCTAGATTAGGTAGAGGTTTTATAGACAACATAACTTACCTTCAACAGTAATTTGTACTGTTTCTCACTAAAAATCCACATATGAACCATGCAATTATTAAACATGCCAGGGTCCACAGGAAAATCAACACATTCAAAGTGCTGTTCTTCAAAGCAGACTGTGGAATATCATTTTGCCTCTGGTTAAGTGTCGTGTCTTGAAAGAGAAAGGGAGTGGGTGAACTGGCCAGACTGCATCAAGTAAGACAGTCGGTGACACAGTGCTCATAGGGTCCAGACAGGATCAAGGGCTGCTGGAATCCAAGCTTGCTGCCGATGCCAAGGGCTTTGCTTAGTCAGGGAACACTGGGGAAACAGGTCTTGAACCTGTGCTCTGTAGGGTTTCCTCTATTTCACAGTCTTAAATGTTTGATATTCAACTCTGAATACACAGCTGATGTTGTCAGTGGGTGTTGACTGTGCTTCCTAGCCCTGCTGCCTTTGGAGGGAGTGTTACGCTTGGAAGGACGGCATCGCATGAAGCCCATCAAAACTTCATGGAAGGAAATAGAAAATTCACTCTATCAGTGATCTGATTGCAGAAAAACCAAAGTATTTTCTACTCTCAGTATTTCAATAACATAAGCATATGCACATAGAAGTTTATGGAGACTTAAGAAATGTTATGTTGATAATTATCAATGAGCAAGTTCTATATTTTGCTAGTTCTTAAAGCAGAGTTGCATAAAGTTGGTGTCTACAACATAGCCCTCATTTGATCCATATTGAAAAATTAAGAAAATTACAGTAGTTGAACCCTCCTCTTATTTTTTAACTAAAAAGCTAGATTTTATTTCCAGCACATTAAGAAATAATACAAAGGAATCAGAAAGACACATACGTATAAATAATTTCTCAAATATTAGAATACAATAGTTAACCTAGACAACTTTAAATGCATAAAACTGAGTAGCCATTGTCCACCTACACCAGTCAAATAGGTCCAGTAAATCCAGTTACATTAAGGAGTTTTGAGGTGCTTAAAGTTCACATGACATTTATTTCTTTTCCTAACTTTTTATTTTGAAAAACATTAAACACAGGAAAGTTGAAGAAATAGCAGAATGGATCCTCCTAGCAACGTGAAGTTGTTGATATTTACCACATTTCCTTTCTCTCCACGTGTAACCTGTGCAGCATCCGTACAGGTAGGGACACAGCCTTTTTTCTGTTTAGGCTGAGCCACCCACAGAAGGTAATTACAGACATTGTGACGGGTGGCAGGTGGACGACATCCACACGGTTCCTCCAGTGACCAGATTGCCTTGCATGCAGCCGTAGTGTTTTCATGGCAGATTTTACAGTTTTAAGGGAAGAAAGAAAGAATTTCCAGGGTACAGTCATATGTATTCTCAGAAGGGAATGGTATTTTTGAATCTGAAATTGAACAATTTAATCCGAGCTTTTCTTAGGTCATACAATTTTTCCTTACATGCTCAAATTGGCTATTATTGAAAAATCACCTTCTTTAACTTCTTTTACATTTCAGGAAAACTCTTCCTTAGATGAATATGAAAATTGTCGTCTTTCAACATTTGTCTTCAAGGTTACTTTCAATATTTGCATAAACCAAGCACATTGTTGGAAGTGGGGGGAAAAAAGGTAAATTCCAAAGTTAGTAAGAAATGAGTAAATATCAAGTGCAGAAGGAGAAAGAAAATGTCATCCTTGTGGTAACGTTTACATTCCATTAATGATGTTTCAATTGTTCTAAAATATTTTTATTTTAATAACACAATTATTAAAGATGTCTACTTAGGGAATTTCCAAATAATCCCAATTGCTATTTTAAAAAACTAGTAACATTTATCAAATTACCTCTTTACCTAAGGAGAAATGATTGTTTTAATTGTCTGGGATCTAAATGAAAAATTTTAACCTCAGCATCCCTCTAATTGTGAAAGGCAGATAACAATTGGAAGCATTTCCTTCCTCTTATAATAATGATAAACACGCCCTTTGTATAAATACCTTATGGTGGAGAGGGCAGGGATTTTCACACACTTGTAAAATGAAGGCATTTTAGGGGGACATTTGAAATACAGGCAAAGATAGCGTCATCTCATTCGTATTTCTCATTGGTCAGGAAAGCTGAGAACTTTCAGGGCCTGTAAGAGTTAAGGTCCTGATCATTAAATCATTTGGGTGGGGGTGAACTGAATTCATATTTTTAGTTTATTTTCCTCCTCCCAGAAATCCCCACTACTCACCAGGCGAGGGTAGTAAAGAGACACCTAGGCCTCTGTCCCCATTCCAGTAGGGGCTTTTCTTAGAAACAGAAAGATGATTTTCCCTTTCCTGTACCTGCCAATGGCCAGATACTTGATCTTAAATTATGAGAAACAGAAGTGCTTCTCTTGAAAATCTTCGGGGATCCAATCGACAAGTTCAAGGCCAGGTCCAGCCCTGGGATGATCAGGGTGGGGGATGAGAGCTAATGAGGGGAGGCCCAGAGCCCTTCTGTGAACCTAAAAGAACCTGGGAGTCTGGGTGAGGAGGAAGCATGGAAATAAAGAACGAATGAAGAGGGGAGTCCAAAGGGCAGGCCTTGCTCTGGACGCTGACTTTCCCCTCTCTGCCTGGGAGGAATCAGGCAGGAACTAATTATCCTGGGTCCTGGCCTGCTTCTCTCTGCGACTCTGGCAGTTTCACCACATCATATAAAGTCATCACTGAAGAAATGATAACATGTTTATGAGGAGCGCATTCTGGAAAAAAGTCTTGAAGCTAAGGAAACAATGAAAAAAATGAGAGAGGAAAAGAGACAATGAGATAATATGTCAACCATCTGTGGATACTGGAGAGAAAAGAGATCTTACAGAAAGAATTCTAGTTCTTACAGCCATTATGGAAAACAGTAGGAAAGCTCCTCAAAAAATTAAAAATAGAACTTCCATATTTTCCCACAATCTCACTTCTGGGTATTTATCAATAGGAACTGAAATGAAGATCTCAAAGAGATGTCTGCACTCCCGTGTTTGTTGCAGCATTATTACAATAGCCAAGACACTGAAACAGGCTAAATGCCCACTGATGAATGAATGGATCAAGAAAATGTGGTATATACATAGAATGGAATATTATTCAGCCTTAATAAAGAAGGAAATCTGGCCGTTGCAACACCAAGGATGAACCTTGAGGACTCTGCAGTAAGCGAAATAACCCAGTCACAGAAGGACACATACTAGGAGATACGACTTCTCTGTGGAATCTCAGAGTCAGACTCATCCAAGCAAAGACAAGAATGGTGGTTGCCAGGGGCTGAGGGAGGAGGAAACCGGAGATGTTGGTCCAAGGAGACAAAGTTTCAGTTACGCAAGATAAATAGTTCTGAGATCTACTATATAGCAAGTGCCTACAGCTAACAGTGCTGCCTCGTATACTTAAATGTTAAGAGAGGACATCGTATGTTAACTAAAATAATGAAAAAAGTGCGTGAAGAAACTTTGGGAGGTGGATGTTGATGGCCTTGACGGTGGTGATAGTTTCACAGGTTTATACTTATCCTCCAAACTCATTTAATTGATAAAACAAGAACAGGAGAGAAAAAAAGATTTCTCATTCTTTAAATTTAAAATTATACTAGACTGCGTGGATCAGGTTTTTCAGAGATTATATATTTCATACACTTTTTTTTACACGACGAAACTGTTTCTAATGTTTCCGACTGGACTCCCATTAAACTAAACGCCTCTTTTGGACAGCACACGTTACTTCTGGTGGTGAACATTAGAAGTTTTATTCCTCCGGCATCTCAGCGGAACAAACAGTCATGTGAAATAAAATAGGTTGAAACTATGCAGTTCAGAGTGTGGGTCACGTTTTGGCTCCAACTTACCCAGGTCCACAAGCAGGTTTCTGCACTTTGCGGCAGGGACACGTCTGTGCTGGTTTGTAAGCGGAGCGCGACGGAAGTAATCCACTGCGGGGAAGGGATGGGCCCAGGGCCCTGCGCATGCGCACTCCGGGCTGAGGGGCCGCGTCCGTGCGCCCGCGAGAGGGCGCGGGAGCTGGTGGCTCCTCCCCTCACCTGGAGGCAGGGCGGTCGGCTGATTTAACCGAGGTGGGGCTAAAGCACTGTCCGCTCCGCTCCTCGCCGCGGTCATGGACCAGCCCCGCGCTGCCGCCCGCCTGCGCATCCTGCTGGGCCAGCTCGGCCGCTGCTCGGCCGGGGCCGTCGTATCCTTTGGGCTGCGCGGCGCTCGGGCTGGAAGGCTCCCTGTCTCGGTGTCCGCGCCTGGCAGGCTTTTTGGTGACCCGGCCGGGGAGGTGGCCCCAGGGCGCATCGCGCAGCCGCCACGCCAGTTCGTGGTCCCAAAGGCCCCAGGGGGACCTGGCGGCGGTCGCTGAAGCGGTGTCCCTCCAGCGTCCGTCCCTCTTGGGCCTCTGTCCCCTGCTTTATGAGAGGAGGGTGGGGAGTCCTTCCCAGGGGCGTCCGTCCTCAGCTGCTTGTCATTTTCTGCGTTTGTCGGCGCGTGACCTCTGCAGCAGCCAGCAGACCTAGAAACGTGTAGAAATGTGGAAGCCCAGCGCAGGCACGCCGCAGCGCAGAGCCGGCCGTGAGAGCCTAGGCGGGCGGGCGGCCACAGGGCCCTCTCGGGGGACACCCGGGCCGGCTGTGCAGGGGTAGCCGTTCTCCGCCCGCCCTCCAGTCTTCCTCCTCCAGGGAGCTCCGGGTGCGGCGGTCCTGGGCGCCTGCGGACCACAGGCGCGTTCCAGCGTGTCCTGCAGACGGACTTGGAGCCCTGTGTCCGCCTGCGGAGTTGCCCTGCAGAAGTGAATCCCGGGGGGATGCGTGTGCTGCCCGGGACGCATGCGGGGAGATGTCACTGAATGGCACGGAAACCAAACTGCCTTGTAGAACTGTTTTTGCCTGCTCAGGAGAAGTGTCTTCTTCGGGACAGACTTGGGAAGCTCCGTAGGAAACTTTGGCTGAGATTTTTCCATAAGCGACTTCTGTTCTGCTGTTTTTAGGATCCTGAAATGTCTCCTAAAATGATGATACAGCTGTTCGTTTTACTGTCACCAGTGCTCTCCTGGCTGATTCCAAGCAGCGATGTATCAGAACCCTTGTAAATTTAAATCCGTCCGTAGACCGTTAAAGGGAACCCAGGTGATCACGGAACCTCATTTCCAGGTGAGGACTCAGAAGCTGAGGCTAGGGGAGTTCACAACTCTGGGCCAAGTTCATTTAACGAAATCGGTGGTTGTCAGACTGTGGTCCCCTGACCAGCACCATGAAGATCACCTGGGAACTTGTTAGAAATGCAGATTTTCAGGCTCATCTCAGACCTGTGGAATCAACTTACCTGGGGGAGAGGCCAGCAATCTGTTTTCATTTTTGGTTTCTGATACCTGCTCAGTTGTGGAACCAGCAGTATACTGGAATGAGATATAACTGGAACTAGAAATTAAGGTTTCCCGGTCTAGGCTGTTAGCACTTTTAAATTTGATATCTGATCCTGCTGGTTCTTATTATAATATTTGTGAGGTCAGAGCTTAGTTCTTTTTACATGTGTGTTTCCTAGAACAGCACTATCCAGTACAACGTTCAGCGATGGTGGAAATCTGTCCCAGCACTGTCCCATACCGTAGCTACTAGCCACACGTGCCTATGGAGCCCCTGAAATGTGAGGAGTGCCGCTGAGGGACTGAAGCTTTCATTAACTTCATTTCAATCTAAATACACGTGGCTAGTGGCTCTGGTATTGGACAGCTCTGCCTAGATTTTCAGTGAATGTATATGCTCTTCAGGCTTAAATAGAGTACTGGAAAATTTGTGACAGTTTCTTTGCAGCCCTAACTGGTTTTGAGGAAACATGGATTCCAGAATAAGGAATATTATTTGAACTACAAAACATAATGCAGTTTTTTTTGCTTTTAAAGATTGGCACCTGAGCTAACAACTGTTGCCAGTCTCCTTTTTTTTCTATTTTTTTTTGCCCCAATTCCCCCTCTACATAGTTGTATATTTTAGTTGTAAGTCCTTCAAATTGTGGCATGTGGGACACCGCCTCAGCGTGGCCTGATGATCGGTGTCATGTTCACGCCCAGGATCCGAACTGGCAAAACCCTGGGCCGCCGAAGCAGAGCGTGCAAACTTAACCACTTTGCCATGGGGCCGGCCCCCATAATGCAGTTTTTAAATACAGATAAGCATAAAGTTAAAAAATCTGACCCATATTCCACCACTCAGATCATCATTTGTAAACTTTTTGGTGTGTTTCTTTTCTGTGCATTTACATAATTAGGTAATTTGGAGAATACTGTATGTACAACTTTTTGCATCCATTTTTTCATGTTTACTAGCATTATATAGTAAACATTTACTACTTTATATAGTAAACACAGTAAACATTTATTAACTTTATATGGTGAACGTTTCCACAGCATTAAAAAAATTCCGCAAGAACAACAACGTCAACAATGAAAAACGTCATGCTAGAGTAGTAGAGAGGGAAAAACGAACTTTGGACTAAAAGGACAACATCCAGAATGTCCTGTTGACGACGTTGTGCTCCAGTAAATCGAAAAAGGTAGTTAACCTCTCCGCTGTGGGGAAAACAGACAGTAGCTAGTAATTCTGCCTCCTGGCCTGCCTCTCTCCTTGACTATTATGTTGTCCCCATTATATAAAGACGTTATTTAAAAAATAACACGTTAATGAGAAGTGGCATTCTGAAAGTAGCTCTTTAAGCTAAAGAAACAATGAAAAAAATGAGAGGAAAAAAGAATCAATGAGATGCTAAATCAATAATCTGCGATTACTGGATAGAGAAGAAAATTAGAGTTTCTAGTTCTGTAAGATACTCAACTGTGTGGATCATACTTTTCTTGGAGTCACTGTTTATTTTATAGACTTTTTTTTCTTGACCGGCCAAACTGTTTCCAATATGTTGACTGGACTCCCACTAAATTAAGTATTTCTTGTGAACAGCACATGTATCTTCTTACTCCTAGAAAGGACCTTCCAATTATTTGTTCAGCAGGTTAGTGGAAGGAGTAGTCATGTGGAAGAGAATAGACGGAAGCTACGAAGAAAAGAGTGTGGGAAAAGTCATGGCTCAGCTGTTTTTTGCTGGGTGACCTTGGACCAATTCCTGAGCCTCCATGCCTAGGCTTCGTGCTCTGTGCAGCAGGAACAATAATAAAGCTCTTGGCTCCCAGCCACCTCCTCAGGCTACTGTGAGAATGCAATGGAGTGCTGTCAGCAGCAGTGCATCAGTGTCAGAGGTTATGTGTGTCAGCAGTTTGCCTGTTGTCCATTTAGGACCAGCCTTCCCTTGTGAGAGCCAATCCGGGGCAGACTGTGCTTCTAGAAAAGATTGACTCCTCAATTTTACTTTATCTGCCTTAATTCACCTCCTAGATAGCTCACCCCATTTCAGAGTCTGTTTCTCCTGCCGGTTTCCATCCTCAACAATTCCAGTAAGTAGATCGAATTTTAATTTTGAACCATACAAAGTATCTAAAGATTTCTCTAGTGGTAACTAGGATATAAAAGACAACATACCATGTTGCCTGATGAGAATTCATTATACATTCCTCCATTTCCAAGACTTGTTCTAATTAGAACAATCGTGGAAAATTTTGAAGTCTCTGACTTTAATTTCCTATATGTATTTTAAAATTCAGAAAGGAGGAAAAGTGTCAAAAAGTGTATAATGTGATTATTTAAAATTCGTATGTGATATATCTCATTAAAATCAGCGTGCACTTTGGTCATGTTGATAAATTAGGTAGTATCTTGGTTTATCTCAAATTTCCTTTAAAGGACAGAACTTGATCTTCATGGAATGTTCTCATGAGTCACAATTCCAGTCCAGAAGAATGGAGTGAGTGATGTGAGTTTGTGCATGTGCTGTACACTTTGGATTTTGTTACTTTGATTTTTTTTCTGAAAATGCCTGAACTAGACAAGTAAGAATATTGAATATCTTTCCCCTCTGAAAAGCATACATGTTCATTGCAGAAAAAATTTTAAAATCAGAGAAATGGAAGGAATTTTTAAGAATCATCTATAATTTCATTACATTAGGGCAAACACTGTTAAAAAATATTTTTTGTTGTATTTCTTTGCAGTCTTTTTTTTCACAAATAATGCCTCGATTTCCCATAAGTGTAATCATGTTTTACTGTAATATACATTCTTCATGCTGTTATATGATCTTCATTTTTAAGTCCTGAGTCATATCCTATTGAGTGGATATAATATAGTTAATTATTCTTCCATTAATGCACTTTTTTGGTGACAATAATTAATGCTTTGGACTTAAAGCTTTGAAATCTTCTTCAGCATATTTCCTGAGAGTAAAGTCTTAGAAAGAGAAATGCTGGATGGCGGAGTATGAACATTTCTCAGGTTTTTGATTCATATTGTTAGGTTGTGATTTTTCACTTGGACTTATTTGAGATTTTCTTTCTTTAGGTATACGCAAGATAATAGTGTTCTAACCCTACAACAGAGAAAATTTTATGAAGAAAATGGGTTTCTTGTAATCAAAAAGCTGGTATCTGATGCTGATATTGAACGCTTTAGGTACAGTAATGGTATTCGTTATTTTATAGAAATATGTGCTTTACGTATGTAATGGGATCACGAATAAGATTAGCCTGTGCAAGTTCAGATATTTTCCAGTGATTTGGGTCATTAGGAAGTGGTTAGGAACATGGGCTCTGGAGCCAGACTGAGTGGCTTTAATCTGAGCCCCACCACTGAACGTTGTGTGTCCTGGGCAATTTCCTGAGCCTGTGCCTGCCTCTGTTTGCCCATCTGTAAAATGGGATAATGTAGCACTTCTGTCCTAGAGTTGTCATGAGGACTAAGTAAGGTAAAATAGAGAGAGAATGCTTGAACAGGGCCTGGCACGTGGAAGTGCTGTGGAAGTGTTGCCTATGATTTTCAGATGTAACCAAATCAAGACTATTCCCCACCGGTCTGCTAAGCTAAGGAATATCTGAATTCTGGTGGGGGACTGCAGCCTCACAGTTGGGACACCGGGACTTCTGAATTGGCCATTTTCTCCTCCTCATCACAGCTCTTCTGCCTGGGGCTGGAGGGCAGAGAAACCACCCGCAAATCTTCCCGTCTTTCCACAGAACAAGGCCAGGCAGGTGCTTGGAACCAGCGGTACTGACATCATTGCCCATTTAATTTTCCAGGAATGAGTTTGAAAGAATCTGCAGAAAGGAGGTGAAACCAATGGGATTAATGGTAATGAGAGATGTGACCATTGCAAAATCAGAGTATGTTCCAAGTGAAAAGATGATTACGAAGGTCCAAGATTTCCAAGAAGATGAGGAGCTCTTCAGATACTGCACTCTCCCTGAGGTTCAAGACTTTCCTGCATTTTTCTTTCTGAGTCTATAGCCCATCTACGTGCCTGACTCTGAAACTGGCTGTTTTTACTTTCTCTCTTTCCTTTCCACCGTGGCCCTGGAGCTGTGGTTCTCAGTCGGAGGTGGACATTTGGTGATGCCTGAGGACATGTTTGGTTGTCACACAGGAGGTGTGATATGCTAGAAGAAGCTACTGGCTTCTAGTGCTAGAGGCCAGGGGTGCTTCTATTAGGGCTCAGGGGTCCTGTAATGCATAGAACAGCCGCTTGCCTGAATAATGACTTATCCAGCCCCAAATGCCAGTAGTGCCCCGATTGAGAAACCCTGCTGCAGAGTGTGCGAATTCTCTTTGGTTAAGAAGGGCAGGAATTCTGTGTTAATGAGACAACCTTTCTTACACTCCATACAGTGTATCAACAGTGGTGAAACTGTTCATTGTAAATTCATTCAGTTTTTCTGTTTGTTTAATGACTCTGATCAGCTAAGGGGAAAGTTTGTTTTTAAAGTTAGTTTTTTAAAGAAATTATTAGTCTTTAATAGTAACTCATATTTATGAAAATAGGCCAGTAGTACAGAAGGGCATAAAATGAAAAGTAAAGTCCGACACCACCAGTCCCACTCACTGTTCAGCTTTTTTTGTGTCTTCTGCTAGAATTATTTCATGTATATCCAAGCCTATTTGTGTATCCCCTTTTTCTGTAATATGGGGACGTCCTGGTTTTTACCTTGTTTTATCCACTTATAGTAAATCCACTTATAGTAAATCATAGATATCTTTCCACATCGGTATCTATGAACGTACTTCATACTTTTAAACTACTGCATAGTATTCCATTGCATAAATGTACTACTGTTATGAACCATTTATTTAGAATAGTTTTTATTTTCTTGAGGAAGATTAGCTCTGAGCTAACATCAGCTGCCAATCCTCCTCTTTTTGCTGAGGAAGACTGGCCCTGAGCTAACATCCGTGCCCATCTTCCTCTACTTTATATGTGGGACACCTACCACAGCATGGCTTGCCAAGTGGTGCCATGTCCGCACCCGGGATCCAAACCGGCGAACCCCGGGCCACCAAAGTGGAACGTGGGAACTTAACTGCTGTGCCACCGGGCCGGCCCCTAAAATGGTTTTTAAAGGACACTTTGCATATAGTACTTCTTAGAAATTGTAACGCTAAATGGTGTTAGAAACTCATATCTTCCTTGTAGAAAAAGTGACTAGGTTTCTGACTGGCTCCAAAAAGTCTGTTGAATTCAGAGTGTTGTATATCCCCAATTGCTGACTTTTTCAGGCTTTATTGCAATGTTGTGAAATTCCAGTTGGTTTTTTAAACTACTGCATCTTGGTTTCTGTGGAGGTAGCTGGATTTTGTGTGACTTGCTTGTGCATCTGATTTCCCATGAACTTTTTTTTCCCCTTAGATTCTGAAATATGTGGAGTGCTTCACTGGACCCAATATTATGGCCATGCATACCATGCTGATAAACAAACCTCCAGATTCAGGTAAAGGGCTCTTATTTGTTATGTAGAAGTGAAAAAAATTGTTTACTTACTGTACATAAGTTTGCTGTTGTAACCATAGCCGTTGTCTAACTGCTAAGCTTTGCCTAAGTGAATATGTGTGCTTTTATTTTAGTCTTAAAATAGCTTACCTGCTAACAACATCGAAGTGTAATAGTGATTTGATGTTCACTGTAGGGTTATTGCTGGATTTTCAGACAACTGGCTTCTCAAAAGTGCAGTTTAATAAACATGTCTGTTAGCGTACCAGACGCTCCCATTATTCAACCTCTCTGAGCTATGTTAACGATTAACACCCATGATAGTGTGGATTCTGCCTTCCTGCTCAGAAGACGTTATTAGTACTAACAAAATTAAAACTATTCTTATGAGTCACGTACTACAGTTCTTAAAATTTCTCATACTACTAAAATGGAGCTTCTTTTTTTAAAGTTTATTGAGGTCACATGGGTTTGTAACATTATATAAATTTCAGGTGTACCTCATTATATTTTGGCTTCTTTATACACTATATCGTGTTCACCACCAAAAGTCAGTCTACTTTCCATACACCTCCACACATGTGTGTCCCTTCACCCCTTTTGCCCTCCCCCCACCCCCTTCCCCTCTGGTAACCACCAATCTGCTTCCTGTGTTTATCTGTTTGTTTGTTTATCTTCCACATATGAATGAAACCATATGGTAGTTGTCCTTTTCCCTCTGACTTATTTCACTTGGCATAATACCATCTAGTTCCATCCCTGTTGTCACCAGTGGCATGATTCCATTCTTTTAATGGCTGAGGAGTATTCCATTGTATATATATATACCGCATCTTTAACCATTTTCCAGTGATGGCCGCTTAGGTTGTTTCCAATTCTTGGCTCTTGTAAATAATGCTGTGATGAGCGTACTTTGATTTTGTTTTGCTTACTATAGCTTTGTAGTGTATTTTGAAATCAAGGAGTGTGAACCTCCAGCTTTGTTCTTTTTTCTCAGGATTGCTTTGGCTATTCAGGGTCTTTTATTGTTCCATATAAATTTTAGTGTTCTTTGTTCTATTTCCATGAAAAATATCATTGGGGTTCTGATTGGGATTGCATTGAATCTGTAGATTGCTATAAGTAATATGGACATTTTAAGTATGTTTATTCTTCCAATCCATGAGCATGGAACATCTTTCCATTCTTTATGTCTTCTTCAATTTCTTCAATAATGTCTTATGGTTTTGGTGTGTAGGTATTTCATCTCCTTGGTTAAATTCATTCCTAGGTGTTTTGTTCTTTTTGTTGTGATTCAGAATGGGATTGTATTCTTGAGTTCTCTTTCTGCTAGTTTGTTGTTAGTTGTTAGTGTTTAGAAATATGACTGATTTTTGTATATTGATTTTGTGCCCTGCCACTTTACTGTATTCCTTGATTATTTCCAGTCATTTTCTGATGGATTCGTTAGGATTTTCTATTCATTTACTTGCCTAATTGCTCTGGCTAGAACTTCCAACACTACGTTGACTAAGAGTGGTGAAAGTAGGCATCCTTTTCTTGTTCCTTTTCTTAGACGAATACCTTTCAGTTTTTCACTGTGGAGTAATGTTGACTGATAGTTTTTGTCTTTCCATATTTTGAATACATCATTCCACTCTCTCCTAGGCTATAGAGTTTCTGCTGGGAAATCCACTGATAGCCTGTTTAAGTTATTTTCTTCTCTCTGGCCGCCCATAATATTCTTTCTTTGTCATTGGCTTTTGATGGTTTTACTGTAACATCCCTTGGGGGTCTTTCTGTGTTGAGATAATTAGCAGTCTATTAGCTTCATGTGCTTGTATATCCAGTTCCTTCCTCAGGATTGGGAAGTTCTCAGCTATTATTTCTTTGAAAAAGCTCTCTGTTCCTTTCTCCTTCTCTTCTCCTTCTGAATGCCCATTTTCCTTGTGTTGTTTTTGTTAATTGAGTCAGATATTTCTCCTAGAATTCCTTCATTTTTGAAAAAATCTTGGTTCTCTCTCCTCTTCCACCAGAATCATTTCTAGATTTCTGTCTTCAAGCTCACTAATTCTCTCTTCTGTATGATCTGCTCTGTTTCCAGTGCTTTCAACTTTATTGTTCATTGTATTGATTGTGTTCATCTCTAGAGTTTGTTTTTTTTTTTTTTTTAGAATTTTAATCTCTTTGGTGAAGTCCTCCTTCTGTTCGTTAATTTTCTTCCTGAGCTCACTGAACTATCTTTCTAAGTTTTCTTATAGCTCATTGAGTTTCTTCATGATGGCTGTTTTGAATTCTCAGATTGCAGTCGTCTGTGACTTGAGGTTTGGTTTCTGTAGAGTTGTTTTTCTCTCTCTGTTCTGCCGTATTACTGGAGTTCTTCATGGTGTTTGTTGGGTTGATCCCTGCTGGCACATTTGTGGTAGTAACCACCTTTCTTGTTTGGGTATGGCTCTGGCTCCTTTGACTCTGAGCTGCTTCTGGTTGTATTTGAGAGCCTGCACTTTTCACCCTCCCTGCCTCTGGTAGACGAGTTGTGAGTGCCCTCATTGTGCTGCTTGTGCCTCCGAGGTTCCTGGTGCCTTGCTGCTTAGGTGTCACTGCAGGTTCAGGTGTTGCCAGCATGGTCACCATGTTGCAAGCACCTCTGCTTCTTCTTCGTCACGTGTTCCCCCACTGGCTCTCTGGGGGCTCTTCTCTGGTTCGGGTGCTGCTGCCCAGTGCCCTCCCCGCACTGCTGTTCCCAGATTATCTGGGTGTGCTGGCAGTACTGCTGCCACAGACACTGGGTTCATGGGTGTCTCTGCGACTGCAAAAGGCCCAGTGTCCTGTATGCAACCCCCACTGCTAGTAGAGCCAGTTTTGACCTGATGCCACTGGGGGCTGTCATGGGTTCTGCTGTGGCTCCTGAAGCCTCAGGTCACAGGTGCCACTGTCCACTGTTGGTGGAGGGATAAGGACTGAGCCTTGAGTATCACCGCTGCTCCTGCAACCTCTGTTCTCCAGCTCCAGTGCGCTTTTTGAAACCCCAGGTTAGGGCATCACTGCCCTTGCTGGAGGTATCTGCAGTTTGGATATAGCCCTTGCTGTTGTAAAAACCAAGGTTGAAGTCTCCACTGCCTGGGTAGTGGGGAGCGGGCTGGGTCGCTGGCACCACTGTGTTTCCTAAAGCTGCAGCTCACGGGCGCCATCTGCCACTGCTGGAGGGGGGCAGGGGCTAAGCCAGAAGTGTCGTGTCTACTCCTGCAGCCTCTAGTTGCTGATGCATGCATGCCAGTGCAGTTTTTAAAACCTCAAGTCAGGGCACCACTGACACTGGGGGTTTGGCGGGGGTGGGGGTGGGGGACATATCTGCATTTTGGATCCCCACCACGAGGTGGTGAGGGTGGCTCTTCTAGTTCTGCTGCCTCCTAGAGGCAGTCCACCCACCTTCAGGTGTACAAGTGTATGGATCTCTCAGGCATTCTGGTGTGCTGTGCAGGGAGTCCTTTGTTGGTCAATGGGAGTCCTACTGGTTGTAACTTAGAGAGGAGAGGCAAAAGGAACAGGTCACATTGCCATGAATCTGACATCACACGAAAATGGAGCTTCTAAGACCTCACTCCCGGAGAGACTGATTCGGAAAGTAAAACTCAGGAATCTGCATTTAATGAACCATGCTTGGAGAGTCTAATGCAGGTGGCTCTCGGGCCATGCTGAGAAATTCTGCTTTATCCGCAGTAGTAGCTCGGCCATTAGAGACCCTTCCTCCTTTTCTACCCTTTTCCTCTGGATTCCAGGAGAGGTTGATGTGATGGACCTATAGCTTAACATCCTCAAGTCCCTCCCTACCTGGATGTCTTGTTTGGAGAGATCAGGTGGCCGGGAACCAAGTTCAGAGAGCAAAACCAGACAAAATGTGAATGTGGTCAAGGTTCTGACTGTACACAGTGATTGTACACCAAATGCCTCTGGTTCGGTGGGAAAACCTCTGAGAGGACTTTTATTTATTTAGTTAGTTAATTCATTAATATTTTTTGCATCAGCCACTTAGAAGGCTGTCAGGGGATCTCCAATTTCACCACATTCTTCAATATAATTAATCAAACCTTTTTTTTGAAAATTAGGCTCTGTGCCCAAACCAGAGTTACAAAGGAATATATAACAATAGAGCTGATGACGTATGTATGACTTGCTAGAAAATAGTGTGTGTAAGTACTCGGCTACTAGGAACCCAGAAGAAAGTATGGGATCAGGAGTTGCCACGTTGATTTGATGTTCCAATTTGGTGCTTATCTCTCAAGGCTGATTTTCTAAGTGTTGGTTCATTTGTTTTGCTTTGGCCGGGATAGGTCATTGTTCTGGTTTTTCATGCAGAGAGGAAGAATTCTGAGACTTGGGCATCTTTTAACAGTGGGTTCTATTTCAGGCAAGAAGACATCCCGTCATCCCTTGCACCAGGATCTGCACTATTTCCCCTTCAGGCCCAGCAATAACATTGTTTGTGCTTGGACAGCCATGGAGCACATCGACCGGAACAATGGCTGTCTGGTTGTACTTCCAGGCACACACAAAGGATCCCTGAAGCCGCACGATTATCCCCAGTGGCAGGTAAGTGGGCCCAGCACTGGGTCTTGATCAGAATCTCCTGTAATGTTTTGACTTCACATCAGTTTACATAAAGATCTTTACCAATGAGATGGCATTTCCTTCTTTAGCAAAACATTGTTCTAGGATTTCCACTTAGGATCAGGGAAAATTCAAGGATGTCAGAAAAAATTCATCATCTTTGTTCATTCAACAAGTGTTTGAAAGCCAATCAATGTGGGGAGATTCAGTAGGTGCTGTGTAGGATCCCAGATTATAAAGCCTAGTTGCAGAGATAACACATAAACACTGCCACACCAGATGCATGTGCCAAGTGCCAAGTAAGTCTTACATCTGACTGATGGCCCTCAGAGTAAGGAAGAGTGAGGGTTCATCTCCTCCAGCTGGACAGACCACAGGAGGCTATGAGGAGGGCTAGTGTTTGTTTATGCCATGTCTTGAAGGACAGAGTAGAATGTTCTATAGCAAAGAGGCTATGGGGAGCATTGGGGTCAAGCGTAAGCATGAACCTGGCTAAGAGTAGAAAGGACCCACAGAGCTCACAGACTAGATGGGCTGGGCGTGTGTTTGGGGAGCAGCCGTAGAGATGAGCCTGATAAGGTGCATCAGAATCAGATCAGAAGAACCTTGTTTGTTTTGTTAATGAGTCTTCACTCCATTTGGGAGGACTGGAAAACTTATTTTTTTCAGGAAGCTGGAAGAGCTTTTATTTATTTTTTAAACATTTTGATTGAGATATAATTGATAAATAATAGAGTACATATTTTGAGTGTACAATTTGGTAATTTTTCATACACACACACACATACACACACACACACACACATATATATATACACCTGTGAAACCATACCACAATCAAGATTATCCCTTCCTCCTCTCCGTCCCTTCTACCAAGCACCCACTGAGCTGCTTTTTGTTCCTATGGCTTTGTTTGCATTTCTAAAATGTTATATAAATGTAGTCATATAGTATATATTCTTTTTTCTCAAATATGGCTTCTTTCACTCAGCATATGTATTTTGAGATTCACCAGTGCTGTTCCATGTATCAGAAATCACTCATTCCTTTCAATTGCTGAGTAGTCCATTGCATGGCTGTTCCATGGTTTATCAATTTAGCTATTGATGCTGGAGGACTAGTAAATGTTTTTGAGCCCATGAGTGATGAGATCAAATCAGTTCTTCAGGAACAATCATCTTGGGGTCTGGGGCAGGATGTATTGGAGTTGTAGGAGTTCAGAAGCAGAGAAACCAGAGAGGAGACTATTAACATTTAAGGTGTAAGAAAATAAGGTCCTGAAACACCCGTAATGCTGGTCACAATGGGAAGAGCACCTCTTGTTAAGTCAGGAAGATGGAGTTGCTGTTCTATAGGAAGAAAAGGCTGTGGCTTTAAGGGGTTTCTGTGTCGGTCAGAATTCTGGCACAGATGATTAGTGTTAAGTGACAACATTGAGTCTGAATTTCGATATGAAATCTGAAATTGTGAGAGTCATCAATTAAATTGAGGTTGGGGAAGGTGTGGTGAAAGCAGCAGAAGTGAGCTTCAGCTGACGGAAGCCAAAGGCAGTGTTTTGAGGGTGGCAGGCACATGCTGAATCCGTGAAAAGGCTGGCTAGCTCTAGGGGGCAGGAAAGTGGGAGTCGTCACTTGGCAGGAATAGTCGGGTTGGGGCACATGGCCTGGGCAGTTGAGCCTTGCTTATGTCCCATCTCTTTGATCCTCTGCTCAGATTCTGAGTGGCTGCGGTGGGAGGTCAGATTGGCTTAGATGGGGTCCCCTATCCACACTGGCCAGGAGAGACGTGCACTGGATCAAAGTGCCAACACAGTCCAGTAGGGAACAGGTCTCTCCCCAGAGGAAATTGAGAGAGTCTCAGGAGGGGGAATGGGGTGCTGCCCCCCTGAGACAGTGGCAGCCCCCCCATAAATAAAGGCTTGTAAATTTTAAATCACTTCTCGATTTCATGCACTTCACTCTCGTGCTGTTCTCAGGGAGCGATACCCAGTTTTTGCAGATATCCTGGAATATTATTTATAATCAGTACTGTTTTCATTTTATGATCTGTATTAGACCCACAACCAGGTCATATTATTTAATTTGTTAATAAACAAACATATACATTGCTGTATCAACGATTCAATAACAGTATTTATAATTCATTATAATTGTTTTCTTTGGAAACAATTCTAGGATTGTTTTACTTACTGTATGCTTTACTTTCTGCATTTAAAAGCATTCTGCAAACAGGTTCATCGGCTTCAACTATGGCACAAAAAACTATCAAGAACCTCTGTTCTAGTTTATTTTTAAAAATTTCTATGAATGTATCATAAGCAATATAGTATTATCTTGGGTGTTTAAAAAGGTTACATAAATGATATTATGCTACTAGGCTATGAATTGAAGTCTTTCCATATTGATGTGTAAAGATTGAATGTATTTATGTAGAGTATCTCATAATATTGATTTATTCATTCTTGGAATAATGGACATTTAAGTTGGTCTCAGCCTTTTTTATTCCAAACATGTGCAATGAATACCCTGAAGCTCTCTTTTTATCTAATTACCCAAGAATCTTATACCACTATCTTTTTTCGTTTTTTTTTTTTTTTTTGCTGAGGAATATTTGCCCTGAGCTATCATCTATTGCCAATCTTCCCCACCCCCTGCCCTTTTTTTATGTCGGCCGCCACCACAGTATGACCACTGACAGAGGAGTGCTTTGGGTGTGCGCCCAGGAGCTCAACCCAGGGCATTGAAGTGGAGCACTCCGAACTTAACCACTAGGCCACTGGGGCTGGCCTCGTTAACTTTTAAAAAAAGAGACATAACCCAAATAAAAACATAAACCATTACCTAAAGCAATAACTAACTCTGGAAATAGTTATAAAGAAACACACTATTTTAATTTACTACTCTTATTTACTCTAGACATGACATGAGTGGTTTTTGAGCTCAGAAAAATTGAGCATTATGTCTCCCCTAGTTTGGGAAGATAGTTAACTTCTCAGAGATACTCCTGAATAATAGAAGAATAATTTATGCAAAGTTCCAGGTGGGAAGAATATCGTGTTGGGAAAGAACGATTACAGATTCAGGCTGGGAGGGTGGTCTCCTGCGTTGACTGCAAAATGCAAAACTGCTCTGGATCTTCATTTATAATTCAGTAATGAAGGGTAGGTAGAAATTCCAAATTTTTCGTTTGGTCCAAGAAATCCATGATTTTAATATCAACGTTTGACTTTCTAGAAACAGACATCTGAGAAGCTTCTGTATCCAGGCATACCTCAGAGATATTGTGGATTCAGTTCCAGACCACCTCAATACAGCGAATATTGCAATAAAGCGAGTCATGTGAATTTTTTGGCTTCCCAGTGCATATAAAAGTTATGTTTACACTATCCTGTAGTCTGTTAAGTATGCATTAGCATTATGTCTAAAAAACAATGTACATACCTTAATTAAAAATACTTTATCGCTAAAAAATCTGAGCCTTCAGTGAATTGTAGTCTTGCTGCTGATGGAGAGACTTGTAAAATACTCAATACCTGCAAAGTGCAATAAAATGAAGCACAGTACAAGGTATGCCTGTATTTGAATTTTTTTTTTTAAGGATCTAGTTTGTCTCTTTGTCTTGGAACATCTTAGAGAAACTTTGCTTTTCCTGATGAGTCATTGATAAAGTTTTTAATTATTGTCTTCCTCAAATACAGACTTGGTTTCTCTTATGTGTTCCAGGGGGGCATTAACATAATGTTTCATGGAATCCAGGACTATGATGAAAACAACACCCGAGTGCACCTTGTGATGGAGAAGGGAGATACCGTGTTCTTTCATCCTTTGCTCATCCATGGATCTGGTCGGAACAAAACTCAAGGATTCCGGAAGGTATGCATTAACATTGTTACCAAGCAAGGGCCCACTGCTCAAAAGCGTAGAAGCCAATAGTATGGCACTGGCTTTGGAGAAAAGAAAAGGCTTTATTGTGAGGTGGACTGGAAAGGAGGCAAGGCTCTCAATTCTGTCTCTCCAATTCAAGGTTTGGGGTGAAATTTAAGGAGTTAGGGGCTACTAAGCTGATTGACTTGTCTCAAATCAGCCCATATATGGTAATCAAGCTACTTGGACTTCTGGAAGCCAGATTTCCTTGTTGAAGGAAGATTCTTGGTTCTTGGTTGGGTTGTGGGTTCCCATCTGGTATATGCCCATTGTTGTCTCTGGTGTTGAGCAAAGTTTAATGAATCAACAACCTATTTTTTTTGTGTGCGTGTTTTTTCTCTCTAAATCCCCCCAGTACATAGTTGTATATTCTAGTTGTGGGTCCTAGTTGTGGCATGTGGGACGCCACCTCAATGTGGCCTGACGAGTGGTGCCATGTCTGCACCCAGGATCTGAACCGGCAAAACCCTGGGCTGCTGAAGCAGAGTATGTGAACTTAACCTCTTGGCCATGGAGCTGGCCCCCTCAACAACCTATTTTAAGGAGGCAAAACTTGTTTAAGCTGGTCATGGTTTTATGTTCTGTTTCAGTTCCCCCCTTTTCTTTGTACATTCCTTAATCTGAGGGAAATGGGGTGACAGCTGCTCTAGCTACTTCCTGCTGATTCGAGGGAAGGTCAAAGTTTCTTTTGAGTCTGTTTTGCCTGTATTGTGTAAGCAAGAAATCGGGTATTTAATAAGAAGAATTTCTGTGGAAATGAAAAGAAAAACAAAGTTAATTGTTGGAGCAAATTATAAACCAGTTTCTGAGCCCAGGGGACAGCCAGTGAAGAGGATTTCTAGATGTCAGTGTGGAAGCATCTTTCACAGCTTCAAAGTTTGCTGTTTGCAGTCTGTACTTTGCAGTCTCTGATGCTGTGATTGGGTGTTCAGGTATCTTTTGAGTGGTTTATGCAGCAACAGGCATGAATATTGTCTCAACATGGGCTGTTGTGGTGATCTCTCTTAAGTTTATATGCAGTTGTCCAGCTTCAATTTGTAGGACTTCAGAAAAAAGGGTGGTTTCAGTTCTCAGTGATTCCAAATGGAAGGGATGGAAAAGAATGAAAATGTTAGTTTGGAAACTTGTCAGGATTTCAGGAAACTAGAAGAATCCAGGATCTGGTCCAGTTTACAGGTAGAAAACAAAACCTCAAAGACAATCAACAGACCTAGAATGCGTGTTTCAGTTTCTACCGAAAAATAATTTGAAGGTAAAATCACCTTCATTTTTACCAAGGATAGCCAAATTAAGACTGATTTGTTTGCAACAATAAACTTGGCCCAATTATTTGCATAAGTACGCTGAGAATAGCAATTGATCATGTAGGTTCTTTTAAATCTGCCTTACTGTAACTTTTCATAAGGAAACTCATATTGAACTTTAAAGGCCCCTCAAGGCCAGGAAAGCCAAGCCAAGGACTTTTTATCAGACTCTGCCTGTGATACCTAAAGATTTGGGTGCATTCCACTCTTCTTCAGGTTCCCAAAATTATCTTGAGGTTCCTGCACTGACAGGAAGTGTCCTTCTTTATTCACTGGGTAAGGTTTCTGGGAACCCTATATGGAAGGTATCAGGCCCATTTCCAAGAGGCTTTATATATTCCATAAAGTCAACATTTTCTCCTTAAAGCTGTCTGGTTAGATCTGAGTCTACGTAGGTCTGTCTCGAAGATGACCAGCCCTGATGCTCTAGTGGTTAATGTTTGGCCCTCTCACCACTTCAGCAGCCCAAGTTCGTTTCCCAGTCACGGAACCACACCACGCGTCTGTCAGTTGCCATGCTGTGGTGGTGGCTCACATAGAAGAACTAGGATTTAAAACTAAGATATCCAACCATACAGTGGGGGTTTGGGGAGGAAAAAATTAAAAAAGGAAGATTGGCAACAGATGTCAGCTCATGGTGAATCTTTTCATGCAAAAAAAAAATGCCAATCAAAGCCTTGGTAATATAACCAACATTTCCAATCGTGTCCTGTTATAAGCAGAACAGATTCTTATTGAAGTTATGCAAATACCTATATTGCCATGAAAATAATATTCACTAATTCTAAATTCTGGAGGGATCAGGTAGGGAGAAAAAGATAAATGTTTCAGTTTTGCTTATAAAGGTGTAGTTTATACAATAAGTCATAAAAATTATACTCATCCTCATCAGTTCATTCAGTTGCATGTAATCAACTCTTGATCTTGATCTTTTGTTAGCTGTGTTATGAAGCCATCAGTTTCCCTGTTGGAGTTCTGTATTTCTTACGTAGTTTAGCTGTATGATCTGAAAGTTTATCTGAAACCTGTCTTCTAGAGTGAGTGTCAGAATTATTTCCATGAATCTCTCTGAAGATGAAAAATATTTGTAAAAGCCTCAGAGTAATCGGTCTGTAAGTGACAAAAGACTTAAAAATGGCAATTGACAAAAAAATGTGTTTATTTCTGTGACATATAACATTTTAAGATAGTAGCTGTTATTATAACTGATAACCAGGACAGATCAGAATTTTAGGAATGTTATATAATTTTTAAAATACTTCTATTCATAACATTCACCCATGTAATATAACTCAAGAAGTTTTATCATCATTTGCCAATGCTTCCCATGTAATTTAATATACCAAATAAGCCTAGTTAGTTGAATATCAACCGTTTTATAGAAAGAGAGAACAAATTCTTTGAGAAGTCTCAGAGACCTGCTTGAAATTCTCAAGGTAACTTTCAGGATTGTATTTAGAATTTGAATTTTGAGGAAGTTTTTCAAAACTATCAAAAGCTTTTAAAACACTAGTTAATCAGTTAAAAAAAAAAACCCTTAGTTCTCTTAATAGAAGAATCTCCACTTTTTGAACAAAGAAAATTATTTTGACAAAACAGAATATGTGTTTTAGGTAGACTTACACAAAAATAAAGAAAAACCTTTTATAATCTCTTTATGAAGAACAGACTAAAAGTTCAAGGAAATTATCCTTTTAAGAGAGAAAAAAAACAAATTCTAATTTTCTGCCAGCTTAGTTGATATTGAAACTTATTTACTTAATTAAATTAATTTTAATCTACCCCACAGAGGGCTGCAGAGCCTCAGGCAGGTGGTGTTAGGACCATGGTCATCAGAAATTGTTCCTGGGAAAACACCCATTGCCCAACACACATGGGAGCCCATACTGTGGCTCTGGCTTTTGAGAAAAGAAAAGGCTTTATTGTGATGTTGACTGGAGGCAGGAGGCAAGGCTCTGAAATCTGTCTCCCTGATCCAAGGTTTGGGGTGAAATTTAAGGAGTTAGGGGCTACTAAGCTACAGCTGGGTATTTATTCAAAGGAAACAAAATCACTATGTGGAAGATACCTGTACCCTCGTGTTCATGGAAGCATTATTCATGATAGCCAAGACATGGAGACAACGTAAATGTCCATCGATGGATGAATAGATACAGAAAATGTGGGGTGTGTGTGTATATATGTGTACATACACAATGGAATAACATTCAGCTGTAAAAAGAAAGAAATTTTGCCATTTGAGATACTTGGATAGACCTTGAGAGCTTTATGCTAAGTGAAATAAGTCAGACAGAAAAAGACAAACACTCTATGATCTCAGTTATATGTAGAGTCTAAAAGAACCAAATGCATAGAAAGAGAGAACAGATTGGTGGTTGCCTGAGGCAGGGGGTCGGGGAAATGGGTGAAGGTGGTCAAAGAGTACAAACTTCCAGTTGTAAGATAAATAAGTGTTAGGGGTGGAATGTACAATATGGGTACTATACTTCATACGGTATTGTATATTTGAAAGTTGCTAAGAGAATAGATCTTAAAAGTTCTCATCACAGGGAAAACAATTGTGACTGTGTATGGTGATGGGTTTAAACTAAACTTATTGTGGTAATCATTTTGCAATATATACATAGATCTAATCACTGTGTTTTATACCTTAAACTAATACAATGTTACTTGTGAATTATATCTCAGTAAATCTGAAAAAAATATACAAAAATATGCAAATAGAAGTGCTCACTTTCCCTTTTGCCTCAGGCTCCAATATGGCTTGGCATGGCACTGGGTCTTAACGTGGGAAATGGAGTTTGTGACTCCAGTGACTAAAAAGTTGATGTTTTGGGCAAAGTAAGAAGTCCTTAAGGTCGCCTTAAGATAACTAACTTGTAGGAGGAAGGTGAGATTTAACTACTGCCTTGCAGCTTAGATCTGTTTCTAACTTTTTTAAGAATGGGAGAACCAAGTAACTACCGTTTTACCCTTGAGGAAAAAAGATGAGTATTATATATGAATGGCATGGGAATTTAAGTGACCTTTTGATTCAAGAAGCTATGTCTGTGTGTATTATTTGACTTCGCAAGGTATTTTCAGATTTTTGATTTTTTACGTAACCTGTGGCCATTGAAATAACAACCTGTTAGAGATTCAATTGGGTATCTATCTTCTGTGACTAAGAAGAAGATGAAAAACCCAAGAATACATTCCTTTTTAGGACTGGGGAGTAGCCACTCATTAAAAAAATCAAATGCTAAAAGTTAAAGACCTCTCACTTAAATAATTATGTTCCCTGCCCCATGTATACTTTTTGGAAATAAATATCACAGCTAGTTGAAAACCTCTTGTAATTTCTCAGTTAATGTTTAGCTGGAAAAAGAAGGATACTTAGCCACAAAGAGACTGATTTAGGACACAATGGAACAGCTTTCAATTTAGAAATCAAATGTGAGTGAAATAACTGATTCTCTAAAAGAAGACTCCTTGCTTGGTTGATGATGTTAATGGGAAGTTTTTCCCTCATATTAATTGGTTCACTTTGCACAGGCAATTTCCTGTCATTTCGCCAGTGCCAATTGCCACTACATTGATGTGAAGGGCACCAGTCAAGAAAACATTGAGAAGGAAGTTGTCCGGTTTGCAAATGAATTGTTTAAAGTTAAACAAGACATCAACCTGAAGGTATGTTTGTATGAAATGACAAGGGAAAAGTCTTGCTTTTTCTTTCTATTCAGATGTTTAAAAATTCTCATACCTGACTCAATCTGAAAGTATAAAATATGTGGGTTTAGAGTCATTGCAAAAATGTTACTGAGACCCACTAAGAATGACAATGGAAAATCAGATTCTTGCTTCCATGGTGTGAGGACCTAAGAACTGTGTGCTTCATTTTATGTCTTTGTGTTGTCCTGTGGTATGCAGGCTGTCCTGTTTCAGGACAGACAGGTAGGAAAAGGAAAGGCCATAGAAAACAGATTTAGAGAAGAGGAAATGAAGGACACCAGGCTACCTTCTGAATATGCACAGGAAAGTTAAAGGTTTGGGCTATCAATCATAGGCCTCCTTTATGTGTATGGAGGAGAGTATTCACGCATTTGGAAATCCAATAACACTTCCAGAAAGCACATGTGAAGCAAGTTTTCTTTGGAGTCATATTGCATCTGGCGTTTAATGGGAGGCATCACCTGCAAGTAGCAGAGACTAAACATCACTGCTGCTTATCACTAGGGGGTGTGAGACAACATGCCATATGCTTTCCTAATAAACACGCATCACTTGTAAATTAATTTTTTGTAACTAGTGGACATTTGCTGCTGATGCTGATCAATAGACAAATATCAGTGAAGGCAAATAAGTAAATATAGTCACTTTGTAGCCTCTGAACCAAGAAGCTGATCCTATTTTTTAAATTTGCATTAGATAACCATCAATGCATGCATGTCCCATGGGGGTGACATGACCCCCATATCGACTGAGTGGAATGATGACTCAGCCTTTCAGTACTTTGAAGAGCACTGCACACCAGTGGCAGCTCCCATGCTGGTGGGAGTCATGTTCTGAAACACCTTCCCAGCTCAAGAAGCTTACTTCGCCCTTTACCCCTGCTCCACTTAGGATCTATAAATATAGCCCATACATGAAAATGCTCTCGTTTCACACTTGCAGATCCTAGAAAGCCTTGTCCTTCTCCTTTTGTCTAGTCCTTAAAAATGCCTTACATAGGGAACATATTTGACCAACTAGGCTTCTGAACAACACCCTGAGATTTCAGGCAGAAAAAAATATATACATTCTGTTTGAGGTTTGTCAAGGTTGTGCTCAATGAATTAGCTCTTGTATTTATTTGAGTTACTCTCTAAGTTCTAGTTTATCAACTTCAGTTGGAATAACACTAACTTCTGCTGTATAGCTCTTTGTAAGATACTAAAGCACTTTCACATCTCTTTTCATATTTTCTTCACCAAAACCCAGTGGAGCAGCCCTTATAGTTCCATGTTCTTAATGAGAACATAAAGAATCCAAGAGTTTGGCTTAAGCTACGTGAGTGACAGAGCTGGATTTCAGCATCAGATCAAATTCTAAAATCGTTCTTTCCACCATGCCTTGCTGTTTGCTCAAAAATAAACAAGAAACAAGAAGTAAATAAGATAGTCTCAATTGTTTTATTAAGAACAAAGAAAAGAAACAAACCAGTCACCCAGGACATCATTTTCCTGATGGGATCTAGTCAGGAATGGACCAGCAAATAATAAAAGGAAAGCAGAAAACTGGGGAGTAAACTATGTGTGTTTTGACCAAATATCACATCATCCAGTCGAATACCTGTGATGAACAGAACATGAAACAGGCCTGACAGATTGGGGACTCACTGTCTTAGTTTCTTTAACACTGTTTTGGATGTTGGCAAATAAATTAATTGGAGTCTTTCTCTTTAACCATTTGTAGATAGTGGAAATCTATTTTGTTGTATGGTGAATAGACAAATTGAAGTGACCCATAAACTCTTTCTGTTTGGCATTATTTCCAGGATGTTTGGAGATTTCGAGCTCGACTTGTGAAAGGAGAAAGAATCAACCTTTGAAAGAGCCCTTTGCTATAATTCCTTTAAAGAAAATCAAAATGAAACCAGCTATCTAAGGAAAATGCTTTCTTAATGCAATGATGCAGTCTTTTCTATCATTGTTCATAAAATCAGAATGTGTATGTCATGTGCTCAGCTGCATGTGTGTGATTCTGCCGGGCAGTGGTGTTGCTTTATGGATGTCAGAACAGTAAAAGTGAAACATTGCCGTGTTAAGGAAAAGTAGCTTAGACTTACATCTAATAAAGGTGATTGATGCATAATTTGTGTGTTAAACCAGTTTCTTTCATACAATTAGCTCTTTACCCAAGCAGAAATGAAAGCTTTGAAACTTGGCATGTGTTGAGTTTTTCATCAACAAAATATGGTAGCTTCCCAAAAGCCAATTCTTGTAATTCAGGTCTTGGGTCTTTACCAGGGAAGCCTTCCTACTGTCTAATTGAAATGGCCTAAGAAGAGCTTGGCATGACCTCAGAGAAAAAAATCATGCTCTTAAGATGTCAAAATCATGCTCTTAAGATTGGCAGAGTAGCTGATCTACCTGGCTGAGAAACTTCTGAACAGCTGAAGGCTAACACCCAAAGCTTTAGCCTGGGCCTGACTGTCTCACCTCCAGGCTGTCCTTTGGGTACCAAGTCCCCATGGGGATTTTCAGCACCACGGGCAGCGACTGCTCCAAGCTCCCAGAGGAAGGAAATATTCCCAGCAGCCATGTTTCCTAAACACCCAGTGGTAACAAGGGGCCCTTGCTGTTGTGGGCATCTGACTCTCACAGATGCTAAGGTGTCATAGGGACACTCATTTTCTCCACACCCTGAAGCCACTAGGCTTTCCTGTTAAGCCCAGTGCCACGGAGGATGTTTCACTAGCACCAAAGTCAGATTCACAGGCTTTCTGGGGGAAGCCCACATTTGAAAAGAGAGAGCCCAGGAGTATATTTTTGGTTTGAATCCTTGGTATTATTTTCATCTGTTAGGACTTCCCATCTTCCCAACATTTTTCACGAATACTTTTAAAAAAACATTTGTGCTGAAACATGTATAACATAAAATTTTCCATCTGAACCATTTTTAAGTGTACAATCCAGTGGAGTTTTAGTATATTCACAATGTTGTGCAACCATCACCACAATCTATTTCCAAAACCCTTTCACTACCTCAAATAGAAAGTGTACGCGTCGTGTAGTAACTCCACATTCCCTCAGCCCTGGTCACCTCTAGTACATCTGTCTCTCTAGGTGTGCCTATTCTAGATAGTTTATACAAGTGGAGTCATGCTGTATTTGTCTTTTTGTGTCTCACGTATTTCACTTAGCATGTTTAAAGGTTCATTCATGTATCATGAACCAGAACTTCTTTCCTTTTCATGGCTGAATAATACATACATACATATATATACATTCAACTATTTAACTCTCTTTTTGTGTATCCATTCATTAGTTCCTGTTCCAGTTCTCTTAGGCGTCTACCTACGAGTGGAATTGTTGGATTATATGGTGATTCTGTTTCTCTTTTGGGGGAGCCTTACAGATGCTTTTTAAACACGGAAGGCCTTGTGATATCTCCTAGAGCTTTAATGGCACCTAACAATAACAAGCAGTCTTGAATTCGCATCAGCAGACTAATTCTATAATTGCACAAAGGCATTACTCAGAAAATGTCTGATCAATGACAGTAAAATTGGGACTTTCTTAGTCATTAAAAAGTCTCTTTTGTTCTTTCTAGCCTTTTACTATGAAAAATTTCAAACAAATGGAAAGGTACATAGTATAAGGAATGCCCGTGTAACCATCACCCAGAATCAATGATTATCACATGTCCCTACACTTTGCTTCATCCATCTGTTTTTCCAGTTAGTTTTAAAAACATAACTTTATTTTTAAAGTTTAGAAAGCAGGGAATAATATAGAGTAAAAAGTTACTCTTACTCTCATCACTGGAGGTAGACAATTATTTCCATCCGTGATTTTTCAACAGTATGGCCTGTAGTCCAGCTTTGTCACATTTCTGTTTTTGGTCTTAGTTGTAATATCTTTGAGCCAGTTTCTGCGTAAGGCTCTGGCATATAGGGGAAGAGCCCTGACCTGGAATGCCAGACCATGGTCTCAGATTTCTTGGCAACCAGATCTGTGACTTTCACCTGTCTGGGCCTGATCTGAACAATAACGCCTTTGGACTCGATGTTCTCTCAGACCCTTCCAGCTTGGACATTCTGTGTCTGTCAAGGTACACAGGCACAGTGGGTTCATGTCCCCACAGGGTGGGCAGTTTGGGTTGACAGCTGCTGAAAGAACTTGGTGGCTCTCCTCAGCTCAGAGTCCTCTCCATCCTGAAATGATGACATCATCTCTCCTCCCCAGAACAGGAGGAGAGAAGCTGGGAGGCTATTGAGCAGTAGTCCCAGTGGCATTATGGAGGCCTGTACCCATCATATCTCTATAAAAGCCACCACATCTGACTTCATCTTGACAGACTCAGAAGATGGAGCTTGAAGTAGACACATCCAGCCCAGCTGTTTGAGCAACTTTCTCCCCAAAGCAGACGCCCTCACAGGGTCTCAACTTGGGGCCTGCTCTGTACACACACATGCCTCTCATTGTGATGGATGAAAACGCCCTGGGTATCACTTCTTTGCAGATGATTTTCTGAGATGAGCAAATGTCTGTGGGGCCTCCTAGCACCAAGCCTACAGTGGTTTCCTCTTGATTTGCCGTTGCTCCCAAAGTAAGACTCTTGTCCGATAAACTATAAAAAGAACCACAGGAAAGAGAAAAGATTATGTTTGCTTACAGCACACAAACAAAAATGCTGAGTCAACATTGTGTATTATCTTCTCAAATCTCAAACTGAGTAGCATCAACTTGTCTCCCCTGAGTGACAGTGTTCCTCCCACTGGGGCATTTGAAAGCTTGAACACAGGAGTACTGCTCACTGTGTCCTTGGTGTGTCTCAGTAGTCACTCGAATGAAAGAACAATGCTAATACAACTATTCTGGTGAAACAATTCTCTGAGATGGTTACTGAGCCCAGGTGCTTCTCGTGTGTCTAAAAGAGGTTAAGGTTCAACTGTAGTTTCTTAATTACATCAATCAGAGCCAGATTACAGCAAGGCCAGTTGTAGCCAAGACCAAAAAGCAGGTGAAACTGAGTTTTGGAGTCATCTGCTTTTTTTCCATAGCACCTGTATTAGTCAGCTAGGACTGTCGAAACAAAGTACCACAAACTGGGTGTGTCTTAAGACAACAGAAGTTTATACTCACAGTTCTGGGGAGAACAGGCTTTGGAATTTGGGGCAATGGATGGAAACTGGCCAAACAACAGAGGGACAAGGTATTCTTTGTGATTCACAACCTTCCCGTCCTGACCAAGATGGTTCCTGTCAGCAAGGCCTGTGGACACATGTTTGGCCTCATGCAAGGCACCTGCTCAGAGACATCAGCTACAAGGATGCTGGGCCCAAATCCAAGGATTAAGCTAGTGAGGCTAATGGAAAGTTCCATGAGGGTGAAGAAGTCAAGTACATGAGCTTGACCCACTTTGTGTGAGGTCAGCACTGATAACCTTGATCTTGTTTGCAAGGAATGTTCTCAGCCCCCTCCAGTGCTGCAGGTTACCAGTCTCCTGCCATCTGTGTGGGATCGGCTCATTTTAGGTGACTTATTTTAAGTCCAGTGTTTTCTGTGTTTGGTGATAGGATGGGAGGGAGAATGTGGGAAAAATAAGCCATTATTCAATTTCATTGGAAAATTAGCATTTGACATAAGTGTAATAAACATTAAGTTACATTGAACAGGCTGTACTTTTTCCTTGAAAAAAGATGTTTGAAATGGCTATTTTCAAAATGAAATAGTATATTATGTCTCTAAAGTGCCATTTTTCTTTTCAACTCATTTTTTCTCTCTTCCCCACCTTGACTCTTGTGTCTCATCCTGAAGTCCTCCCTTCTCTTTTGTTTTCAGTTTCTCTTGTTTCTGTTTCCTTCCCTCTGTAACTCAGTAGTTTCCTTACCCTGACAGGAATGGAATCATCTGGGGATTTAAAAAGTACCCACACCTAGACCCGATGCCTATAACCTGAGTTAGTCAGTCTGGGGTGAACCCGTCGTCTATAATCATAGCAGCTCCCAGAAGACTCTGGGATGCAGCGGAGAGGAAGCCCACAAGGCCCGGCCCGCGCGTCAGCCCTGCAGAAGGGCTGTGGTTCTCCAGTAGGGCTCTCCCAGCCTTTCCAGAGGACCCTTCAACTGCCTGTCTTTGAAAAACAACAAAATCTGTTTTCTAGAAATAAGCTCCCAGAGGGCAGCTGAACCATTAGTTCAGTGTCTGGCTAGAATGTGCCTGCCACCTGGTGGGCCACTGGTGCCACCTGGTGGTCATGAAATAAAGGTTGAAGGAATTAACGAATATTACCAACAAATTCAGTTAGCTTCATTTATTCAAAAATGAGAAACGTTTGCTTTTTTGTAAGGGTATAGTACATATTTTGTCCTGATTGTGTTATTTCTACTTATAAATATATCACATTTTGGTCCTAGCTACTGAAATAGCTGTTAAAGTTTACGTTAACATATTTTATATCTTTTCTATTTTGAAGATAACAACAGGGCCAATGACAGAATCTAGATACTTTGAGGCATACACTCTTTATTGAATGTTAATTTTTAAATTTAAAAAATCTTCTTTGTCAGATAAGGAATTCATGTAGAGAACCAAATTGAAAAGGAAAGTTCTCTTTTGTTTTTAAATATTTCCTGCCATGTAGCACAGAACAATCAGCCTCCACCTATGTTATTGAGGCCTCCAACACCTTACTCCTGCACAGCATTAAATGGTTCACAGATAGGTCATTTTCACAGTTGAAAGTTTGTTGTTGTGTGTGTTTGTTAGTACGGTAGGAGTTTACGATAAGTTGCTTAATTACCCTACGGTTTCATCTGTGGAACAGTGAAGACAGAACAGAGCCAGCTTTTTAGTTGTATGGAGAGGGCAGCTGCACAGAGACACCCAGGTTGTTGGTTGAACGTGGCTGTGTGCAGAAGTGTTTTGGAAAGATCTTGGCAGAGAAACTGCTCGCACAGCATCATGACTAGTAATAATCCTTTCTTTCTTCTTTTTCCCTTTGCCAGGAGGCCTTCTAATCTGTTTACCACGTGAGCAAGCAGCTCGGTTTTGTGCAGAGATAAAGTCCCCCAAATATGGTGAAGGTCACCAAGCCTGGATTATTGAGATCGTAGAGAAGGGCAACCGGACGGCCAGGATCATAGACAAACCTCGGATCATCGAAGTCGCCCCACAAGTGGCCACTCAGAGTGTGAACCCCACACCGTGTTGTAATCCAGCCTGAGTTACTTGATTTTGTTTTTAAATCGATCTACTTCCTTTATCATCATTTCAATTAAGACTATAAACAACAACCACAATCCCATTGTTTACTCATCTCGTGACCTGAGATCAATTCGTGAGTGGATGCAATTAATAAAATAAAATCCATTGCCTTTTTTTCTTGTTACAATAACTGAAGATGCACCTAATCCTGAGGTAGTTTCTAAATTGAGAATTATGTTTTTATCTGTTCATTCATTTTCAATCTTTAGACTCATTTCTGGCCACATAGGCTCTTTTTAAAGGTGCTTTCACATAGCACATCACACAGACATTCCAATCGTAGTGTCAACAGTAGTTGGTGTCTTTTCGTTTTATGGATATTTATCATTATCAGCCTGATCTTTTTGAAGTGTCTTGAGTGGTGTTCTGGAAAGACAGAATTGGTGAGTGACGCAGTGGTATCTCACTTTAGTATTGCAATAGTAAGAAAGCTGCGTGATTCCTTCAAGTCTTTGATTTGTAAAGCCTCATCTTCTAATTCAGAGCATCTCTGACCAGGACATTTCACAATAGTGCATTCAGTTAAAGAAGGTAAGTTTTTAACTCTGCATGGAAAGCACTTTGAAGACAAAAGGAAAGTTTATCTCTTTTTTTTTTGTAACCTGTTTAATATTTACTGTTTTCTTTTTGATAGTATTGACACAAATAATCAATAATCAGTCTATAGCAGAGAGTTTTATTTGAGTCAAGCTGAGGACTATAACCTGGGAGTGCAAAGTAGGCTGGGAGTGCAAAGTACTCTGGAGAAAAGTGGCTTTCAACACAGTTATATTCCAGTTTGCAACAAAGAGACATACATCATGCATGACAGGGGTACATTGTTTTAAGGTTTCAAGGAGATATTTTGTTACAGATTAGCATGTTCACAGAGAGCCAACATGACCCTTGTGTCATGGGAAGGAAAACTTATCTTTCAAAGAGGTACTGGTATTGGCTTCATAGGGAGGGAGGCATTCATCTTTATCTTCAAAAAGTACATTCTTTACTTTAGAGTAGCGAGTTAAAGCTTATGTAGAAGGTATGTATGATTGGCAGTTAAGGCAGGCTGCTCTTGTCAAAAACAGGTTTAGGCCAAATCAGGTTCAAACCAGAATGGCTTCCCCATGTACTTGAAAATATAAAAGTTTCTTATATCATTTCCCCTTACGATCAATAATCTTTGGAGAGAAAGCATTGGTGATCAAAATATCGTCCCTCGATGCCAGGGTGGCTGCTTCCTGCCCTGGGTCCATCATGTCTCTGAGTGGTTGGCTTTGTTTTGAACTGACCAGTGCAGTTACCTACATCGGGGAGAAACGGCCAAGTATAACTCACAGTCATTGAGGTACGCACCGACAGGCGAAGCATTTTTATAGGTTATACTATTTTCAATGAAGTCAAATTGTTTTTCAGGCATTGTATGTGTGCTTTTGTGATCACATACTTTATAACATTTATAGCACTGTTATAGTAACAATAATAAGAAATCAATAATGATATTTGAAGCAGCCAGGGAGGAGTAGTCATGAATTTAATGAGACAAGAAAAGAAGCCAAAAAATCCATTCCAGGTATTTTGGTAATTTCATACTAATTAAGTATTGGTTTGCCTCTTTCATCCACTGTTATGTGTACCTTATCTAAGTTTGGGCAGACTGGCTTAATATAGGATTAAGATCATCAGTCACCATTTGTAATGATCTTTCAGGCCAGTTAGATTTCATTGGAATTACATCCTGTGGTGGATGTAGTTCTAATTCCCAAAGCCTTTGATCATCAATATCAATAGTAGTGTAAGTCTTATTATTTTTAGGCAGTTGTATTTGACTAGGAAAGCCAGTATTACACCATGTACCAGTAAAGTTATGATAAAAAGTACTTTGATTATAATACAGGTCAGAAAGTACGAGAGAGGTATTTTGTAAACCTCCCAATGAAATTTCTCTTTATGCTTATACTGTAAATTTGTTTGCATGGGTGCTGTTGTTATAGGCCAAGTAGAAGTAAATCTGGGGCTCTATTGCTGTTCAGAGCACAGCCTCACACCTTGTCAGAATTAGCAAATTTGAGTGGATGGAGGGGTCCATCAGGAATTCTTTGATAAGGGTCATCTTCCCCTACAGGGAGAATTTGGGTAGAATTCGACATGTTCTCTGTTCCTACTAATTGAACATCATGGTTTGTTGTAAGATTAGGTACTAAACTGTGAATTGCAGGACCTTTAGCAAATTTCTGTAAGTTAGGTAGGTTATATAATTTCCGTGGATGTACATTTTGGGCTTCTGCCATGAGCAAGGAAGGCCATTGGCCCCTTGCTACTTCAGATTCTATTGGAATGAACATCTCTGAAAGCCCTTGTTCAGTTATAGTACATGCTGTCTTCCATTGTTGAGTATGGGCATTTTCTGTCACAATACATTCAGTTTGTTCCAAGCATCTTAATAATGGTAAATGACCCCAAGAAGATGAACATCCTTTACCTTCTTCTTGGAATAATAGTCCTTCTAAGTTACCTTTTTATATTAAAATTGTTTTTCTGAGTGTCCTTTTTCATTAATGGCAAACTCAGCCTGTCCAAGAACACCTAACCCTGATCCTATACTTCCTAAATCTCACTTTTCCCCTTGGGTCCTGTGCTGATTAACCCACCAACTATGTTGTTGCCATTGCAGGCTAATGGCTTTGGTGCAACTGGGACAAAGGTTTTGGACCCCAAAGTGAGGAGTTCCCCAGGCTAATGTTAAATAGGTAGTAGTAACACCTGAGTATAAATTTGTTTGTTATGCCATAAAGCTTCCCATAAACTTCCTGGTCTTATGGTAAGATTGAATTCAGGAGGGGGGTTAGGCAAGTGAGTCCAATATTGTCCAAGGTAGCAGGTGTAATACAACGGAGGAAAAGTGAGAATGACAGGGCTAGTCCTGAGTGTTGGTTGAGCGTCTACCTCAGATTTCCTTTGCTTCTTGGCCATGAGAGGGTGCTCTGGTTTTGGTTAGTTTCAATCACGTCTCACTGACAGGTGCAGCCATCCATTTAAAAGTGAGATCTGGATGCTTTTTTAGATGAGAAACAGGTATCCATGAATCAATGTCTTGTAATTTAGATGTGCGTGGGTCGTTTAAAAGTACCTGACATGACACCTTCCAGCGACGCTGGAGGGAATTCTTTCACTGATGTCTTTTCTAGTCTATGAAGTCTCCTGGCTCTAGACTGTGACCAAGGGGATCCTTTATGTTGGAATCTAGGAAAGCTTCTTTATCCTGTTGATGATAGGCTTGAGTATAAGACATTAGAGACTTAGAGTAGCTGGTCACACCAGCATAAGACAACAAGAGACTAGCAGAAGGTTGTGTACCAACAGACACTGACCTGCCAGTGACCATCCCATGTGGGGCCAGTTCATGTTTTCCGAGAGAGCACTTTGAACAGTTGATGAAGCCAAAGGCAATACCTTAGGCCAGGAAATCCAGTCTATAGGTATATAACAAAACCTCAAAGATAATCAACAAGACTAGAATCCCACATCTACAAAGGTGTAACATAATTTTTTCCACAATTACCCTCAGTTTTTACCAAAGATAATCATACCTTGAAAAACTTTGGGTTACTTTCTAGTACATTTAGAAATAATTTATGTTATCACTTACCTTAAGCCAATTAACAAGAGATCTTTCAGAATTTGTACCATCCAGAGGTAGAAAAATATCACATATGTATAACATACACATATAGACATACATAGATACAGAGGCAGATACAAGAAGAGACTTTAAATAGTTTTCATTGAATTTTTGCTCTGAATAAGGTACACTACAACACTCACTAATTAATAAAAGGTTAGATCAAAGCTGTATGTCTGGCAGTATTAAACAGCTCCTAACTCATTCTATGAGGCCAACATTACCCCAACCAAAACCAGACAAGGCCAACACAAAAAAAGAAAATTACAGGTCATTATCACCGATAAAAATAGATGCAAAAAGTCCTCAACAAAATATTAGTAAATCAATACAATACATTAAAATGATCATACACCATGATGAAGTGGGATTTATTCCAGGGATGCAAGCATGGTTCAACAAATCAAACAATGTGATACACCACATTAACAAAATGAGGAATAAAAATCATATGATCACCTCAATGGAAGCAGAGAAGCATTTGACAATATCCAACATCCATTTATGATAAACAACTCACACTAAAATGGATATAGAATGAAAGTAACTCAACATAATGAAGATCAATATGACAAACCCACATCGAACATCATACTCAACAGAGAAAAACTGAAAGCTCTTCTTCTGAAGACAGGAACCAGACAAGGATGCCCACTTTCACCACACTTGTTCAACATAATACTGCAAGTTTTAGCCAGAGCAAATAAGAAAAACATAAAGAAATAAAAGGGATCCAAATTGGAAAGGAGGAAGTAAAATTCTCTCTGTTTGGAGATGACAGGTTTCTACGTAGAGAAAGCCCTAAAGAATGCATGAGAAAACTTTTAGATATAATCAACAACTACAACGAAGTTTCAGGGTACAAAATTAACCCACCAAAATCTGTTGCATTTCTATAGACTAATAATGAAATAGCAGAAAGAGAAGTCGAGATTACGATCTCATTTACAATCAAAATAAAAAGAATAAAATTTCTAGGAATAAATTTTACCAAAAGAGTGAAAGACCTTTACACTGAAGACTAAAAGATATTATTGAAAGAAATCAAAGAATACTTAAAGAAATGAAAAGATATTCCAGGCTCATGGGTCAGAGGAACAAACATAGTGAAAATGTCCATATTTCCTAGAGCAATCTATGCATTGAATGCAACCCCAATTGGAAGCCCAATGACATTCTCCTTGGAAATAGGTCAAAGATTCATAAAACTTATATGGAACAACAAAAGACCCCAATTAGACAAAGCTATTCTGAGAAAAAGGAACAAAGCTGGAGGAATTACAATCCCTGACTTCAAAATATACTACAAAGCTATAGTAATCAAAACAGTGTGGTAGTGGCACAGAAACAAACACACAGAACAACGGAACAGAATTGAGAGCCCAGAAACAAAACCACGCATCTACGGACTTCTAATCTTTGACAAAGGAGCCAAGACCATGCAATGGAGAAAAGAAAGTATCTTCACTAAATGGTGTTGGGAAAACTGGACAACCACATGCAAAAGAATAAAAGTACTCCATTATCTTACACCATACACAAAAATTAACTAAAAATGGATTAAAAACTTAAATGGAAGACCTGAAACCATAAAACTCCTAGAAGAAAATATAAGCAGTACACTCTTTGACATCATTCTTAGCAGTATCTTTTTGAATACCATGTCTCCTCAGGCAAGGAAAACAAAAGAAAAAATAAACAAATGGTACTACATCAGAATAAAAAGTTTCTGCAGGCAAAGGAAACTACGAACTAAAGGAAAAGACAACCCACAAACTTGGAGAAAATATTTGCAAATCATATATCCAACAGGGGGTTGATTTCCAAAATATACGAAGCACTCATACAACTCAACAACAAAAACACAAACAACTCATCACAAATGGGGGGCCAGCCCAGTAGTGCACCGGTTAAGTTCGCACATTCCACTTTGATGACCCAGGGTTCACTGGTTCACATCCTGGGTGTGGACATGGCAGTGCTTGGCAAGCCATGCTGTGGCAGGCATCTCACATATAAAGTAGAGGAACATGGGCACGGATGTTAGCTCTGGGCCAGTCTTTCTCAGAAAAAAGAGGAGGACTGGCAGCAGATGTTAGCTCAGGGCTAATTGTCCTCAAAAAAAAAAAAAAGAATGGACAGAAAATATGAACAGATATTTTTGCAAAGAGCATATACAGATGGCCAACATGAAAAGATGTTCAATATCACTAATTATTAGGGAAATGCAAATCAAAAGTACAGTGAGATATCACCTCACACTAGTCTAATTAGCAAGATAAAAATAACAAATGTTGGAAGGGATCTGAAGAAAAGGGAACCCTCATTCATGCTGGTATGAATGTAAACTGGTAAAGCCACTATGGAAATCACATGAAGATTTCTCAGAAAATTAAAAGTAGAAATACCACACGATCCAGCTATCCCACTACTGGATATTTACCCAAAGCACTTGAAATGAATAATTCAAAGAGACTTATGCACCCCTATGTTCATTGCAGCATTATTCACAATAACCCAGACGTCGAAGTACCCCAAATGCCCAACCACTGATGTATGGATAAAGAAGATGTGGTATATCTACACAATGGAATATTACTCAGTCATAAAAAAGACAAAATTGCCCCATTTGAAACAATATGGAAGAATCTTGAGGGTATTATTTTAAGTGAAATAAGCCAGACAAAGGCAATGTATGATTTCAGTCATATGTGGAAGACACATAAACACATGGATAAAGAGAACAGATCAGTGGTTGCTGGAGGAGAAGGGGGTGGGGGATTGGCAAAAGGGGTAAAGGGAGCAGATGTATGGTAATGGATGAAAACTAGAATTTTGGTGGCGAGCACAAAGCAATCTATACATAAAGTGGTAAATAATAATGCACACCTGAAATTACGCAATGTTATAAACCATTATGACCTCAATAAAATAATAGAAATAGAAATAAAAATACAAATGTTCACATCCATTAAAAAAAGACTTCCTGCTTTTGTTAGGTGTCATTAAATCTCAGAGATATCACAAGGCCATCAATGTTTAAAAAGCATCTCCAAGGCTCCTCCAAAGATAAACAGAACTACCATATAACCCAACAAGTTTACTCAAAGGTAGATACCTAAGAGAATTGGAACAGGAACAAATGAATGGGTAAAGAAAATGTGAGATACATAGATAGATGAATGTAAACATATGGATGTATGTTATTCAGCCATAAAAAGGAATGAAGTTCTGATACAGGTTACAACATGAATGAACCTTCAAACATGCTAAGTGAAATACATGAGACACAAAAGGACAATATTGTGTGATTACCCTTCTATAAACTATCTAGAATAGGCAAATTTGTAGAGACAAACATATTAGTGGTGACCAGGGCTGTGGGAGGGGGAGATATTGCATAATGGGTACAGAGTTTCTGTTTGAGATGATGAAAGTGTTTTGGAAATAGATAGTGGTGAAGGTTGCTCATCACTGTGAAAGCACTAACTGCCACTGAATTGTACACTTAAATATCATTCAGATGGTAAATTTCCGGTTATGTATATTTTACTGCATTTTTAAAAAAAAATATTTCTGAAATATGTTGGGAGGACAAGAAGTCGTAACAGAAGAAGATAATACGAAGGATTCAAAGCCAAAATGTATTCCTCACCTCTCATTTTTCAAATGTGGGCTTTACCAAACAGCCTGGGAACTTGTCTTTGTTTCTACTGAAACACATCCTCTGTGGCACTGAGCTAACAGGACAGGCTAGTGGCTTCAGGGTGTGGAGAAAATGGGTGCCCGTGAGAGCCAGGTGTCCTTAACAGGAAGGGGCCCTTGTTACCACTGGATGTTCAGACACCGTGGTTGCTGGGAATGTTGCCTTCCTCTGTGAGCTTGGAGTTGGTGCTGTCCTTGGTGCAGAAAATCCCCTTAGGGACTTGGTCCGCAAGGACAGCCTGGAGTTCACAGCGTCAAGCCCAGGCTGGAACTTTTTGTGTTAGCCACATCTGTTTAGAGCTTTCTCGGGCTGGTAGACCAGCTACTCTTTGCCAATATTGAGAGCATGATATTGACATCGAAGTTGGTTTTTCCTCCCAAGTCTCTTCTTAGACCATTTCACTCAGACGAAGTGAAGGCTTCCCTGATGAAGACCTAAGAGCTGTATTACTAGAATTGGCTCTCAGAAATGCTACCATATATTGTTGATGCAAAACTCAATGCACTCTGAGTTTCAAAGCATTCACTTCTGCTTGGGTAATGACTTAATTGAATGTAAGAATCTGGTTTAACACACTTCAGTGATTCACCAACCACCTTTATTAGTTGCTGCCCTAAGTTAGTTTTCCTTAACACAGTAATATTTCACTTTACTGTTTTGACATCCATAAGGCAACATCACTTCACTGCAACACTACCCATGTGCAAATGAGTACCTGATACATGCATCCTGATGTTGTGAACAATGATAGAAAAGATTACATCATCTCTTTAAGACACCATTTCCTTAGACACCTGGTTTCATCTTGATTTTCTTTAAAAGAGTTAAGGGTTCTTTCAAAGGTAGATTCTTTCTCCTTTCACTAGTCATGCTTACAATTCCCAAACACCCTGCAAATAATGCCAAATAGAAAGAGCTTATGGGACAACTCTATTTGTCCATTCACCATAAGATGAACTAGATTCTAGCACCTAAAAATTGTTAAATATATATTTAAAAAACTCCTTCATAGTCATGTCAGTTAGTAAACAAAGCATATTCCTAGTCTCCAATCAGTTTACTTGCCAACATCTAAAATGGTGTTAAATAAACTAAGACGGTGAGTCCCCAGTCTGTCAGGCCTGTTTCAGGTGGCATTCTTGTAATCACAGGTATCCAACTGGCTGAGTCGAAGTTTGCTCAGAAATAAACAGTTCCCTGGCCAATTTTCTGCTTTCCGTTCCTGCTGACCCCATCCTGCCTGGTGCACGCCTGACTAGACACATCATGAAAATGACGTCCTGGGTGACTGGTTTGTTCTTTTGTTTTCTTTGTTCTTGAGAAAACAATTCATGCTTCATTATTTATTTCTTATTTCTGGTTTATTTTTGAGGAAACAGCAAGAAATGGTGGGAAACAGAACTTGGAATTCGAATTGACTCTGAAATCTAACTCTGTCACTCACATAGCTCAGGCCAACCTCTGGCATCTTTGTTTTCTCATTAAGACCACACAGCCATAAGGACTACTCCATTGGGTTTTGGTGAAGAAAACAGAAAAAGGTATATGAGACTGCTCTCATACCTTACAGAGAGCTAGACAATAGAAGCCAGTGTTGTTATTCTAAGTAAAGTTGATAAACTGTAACTTAAAGAAAATGAAAATAAACAAAAGAGGACTAGATGTCATCACGATGGCAGTGTAAGCAGACTCTGAACTCATCCTCTCCCATGAACACAACCAGGTTACAACTATTTTTGGAAAAATTAGCCTGGATAGAAAACTGAAAACTGGATAAAAAGAATCCCCACAACAAGGGACAGTCCTGACTAAGGCGGAAGAGGCAGAAATTCCTGCTGGTGAGGAAAAAAGCCACCTTTGGGAGCAGCGGAGCCTCTCATCTGGCCAGGTGGGAGACACCCTAAGGTACACAGCCCTCTCTGGAGGAGTGAGTTCCGGAGCGGGGGCCAATACTGCTCTGAGCATACATCAGACTCAGCCCAACTGAGATGAGGGTCTTACTATCTGGCCTCGCTGGGTATTAACTGCAGCGAGGATACCCCTAGAGAAGCTATCGGCTGAAAGCCGAAAAGACCCGGGCCTTAAAGGGCCCACTCACAAAGTCACTCATTGCAGCAACCTAAAACCACCAGAGAGAGTGCTGACAGTCCTTTGGTGAAATGAGACTCACCTTGTGGGCCCTGGGGTCATTTTGGTCAGAAGAGGGACCTCTCCAGAGACTGAGACATTGGTGGGGGCCATTGATCTGAATTGGTCCACGTCTGCTGACACAGACCCCGGTGGGCACCAGTGAGGTTCATCCCTTGGCCTGTTAGCCCAGGCATCTGCCGCACCCACTAGAGCACAGATTTAATCCAGTTCAGCCAGGGCAGGCAGGCCACCCTAGGGACTGGCCCCACCCAATAGTAAGCCCTCAGGCTACTTTTTGACCTAAATCGACTGGGTGGCTTGATCCTCTACAGACAGGTGAGTGTGTCTGCCTCTGTGGGGCAGGGCCTGTGTGAGGACCAGGTGAACTGTCGGGGGCATTGGTGGAGAGGTGGGGGCCTCTGCAGTGTGGCATTGGGGTACACTCCAGAGGGTTTGGAAGTGTGCATGGACCAGGACTGTATTGACAGTGTGTGTGGTCCTGTGGGGGGTGAGGCTTATCAGCAGCAGAAGACCTGTGCTTCACAAATAGCCATAGAAAGGATCAGTCCCACCTTCCAAAGCCTGAAACAATTGAGTGCTCCCATGCCAGGGGCCAGCCACATGCAGCTGCACTCCTAAGAGAACTGACAACAGCCTTGTAGTCCTGAGGCCTATAGCAACTGTAAGCCCCTGAGCCTAGCAACCAACTACACTGGGTACCAACCCAATTAAGAGGAAAACTGCAATAGGAGTGTGCTGATAGACTTTGTAGCCAATGGTGCTGAGGCTTCCCAAACTGGATTTACAAACAGCTGGCCAGGGAAGGAAAGACTAAACTCCCTGTGTACCTGCAGTAAGAGCAACCCTGCCACAGCAGAAAAACACAAGTAGCCCACAAAGGGGCACTCCTGGATCATTCGGACCGGTGACGAGAGGGAAGCACACTGCTGGGCCTCATAAGGCATCTCATACATAAGGCCACTTCTCCAAGATCAGGAGACATAGCCGACTCACCTAATACACAGAAATAAGCACAGAGAAAGAGGCATAATGAGGAGACAAAGGAATACTTTTCAAGCTAGAGAACAGGACAAAACCCCAGGAAAAGGACTAATGAAACAGAAATAAGTAACCTACTCAAGGAAGAGTTAAAACAAACTACCATGAGGATGTTCACAGATATTGGGAGAAGACTGGATGAACACAGTGAGCTCATCAACAAAGAATTGGAAAATATGAAAAAGAACCAATCAGAAATGAAGAATACAATACTGGAAATGAAAAATTCACTAGAGGGACTCAATAGCAGAGTAGAGGATGCAGAAGAATGGATCAGCAAGCTACACAAAAGACTAGAGGAAATCACCCAAGCTGAAAAGAAAAAAGAAAAAAGAATTAGACAGAAGAACAGTCTAAGGGAACTCTGGGACAATGTGAAGTGTGCCAACATTCATATTACAGGTGTCCCAGAAGGAGAAGAGAGAGAAAAAGGGGCAGAAAATTTATTTGAAGAAATAATAGATGAAAATTTTCCTAACCTAAGGAAGGAAACAGACATCCAAGTACAGGAAGCACAGAGAGTTCCAAAGAAGATAAGCCCAAAGAGGCCCACACCAAGACATATTATAATTAAAATGTCCAAATTAAAGATAAAGAGAGAATCCTAAAAGCAACAAGAGAAAGGCAACAAGTGACATACAAAGGAAAGCCCATAAGGCTATCAGCGGACATCTCAGCTGAGATCCTACAGGTGAGAAGAGAATGGCATGCCATATTTAAAGTGCTAAAAGGAAAAAACCTACAGCCAAGAATACTCTATCCATCAAGGTTGTCATTCAGAATGGAAGGAGAGATAAAGAGCTTCCTAGACAAGCAAAAATTAAAGGACTTTATCACCAAGAAACCAGTTCTACAAGAAATGCTGAAGGGACTTATTTAAGTGGGAAAGTGATGACCACAAATAGAGATAAAAAAATTATCAAAAAACAAAAGACCACCCAAAAAACCAGGCAATAAAATCACATCTAAAGGTAAAAATATAGTAAAGGTAGCAGATAACTACCTATGAAGAGAAGATGAAGGTTAAAAGACAAATGTACTAAAATCACCTGTTTCAATGATAAGAGGGTAATGAGTAGGCACACACTAAACAAGAGACTATATATGATTTCAAAAACATAAAATGTGGGAGGAGGGGAGTGAAAAAGTAGAACCTTTAGGAAGAGGTCAAGCTAAAGAGTCTATCAACTCGATATAGACTGTTATATTCATAGGATATTAAATAGGATCCTCATGGTAATCACAAATCTGAACCTATAATAAGTAAGCAAAAAAGTAAGACAAAAGAAATTCAACACATTACTAAAGAAAGCAATCAAACCGCAGGGGAGAGAGCAAGAGAAAAAGAAAGGAACAGAGAAGAACTACTAAAACACCCAGAAAAAAGGTAACAAAATGGAAATAAATACATATTTATCAATAGCTACTTTAAATGTCAATGGACTAAATGCTCCAATCAAAAGGCATAGGGTGGCCAGTTGGATAGAAAAACAAGACCCACATATATGCTGCATACAAGAGATACACTTCAGACCTAAAGACACTCACAAACTGAAAGTGAAAGGATGGAAAAAGATATTTCATGCAAATGGGAAAGAAAAGAAAGCGGGGGTACCAATACCTATATAAGACAAAATAGACTTTAAAACAAAAATTGTAACAAGAGACAAAGACGGGCACTACATAATGATAAAGGGAACAACCCGACAAGAAAATATAACACTTGTACATATCTTTGGACCCATCATAGGAACACCTAAATATATAAAGCAATTATTAACAGACATAAAAGGAGAAATAGTAACACAATAATAGTAGAGGATTTTAACATTCCACTGACACCAATGGATAGATCCTCCAAACAGAAGATCAATAATGAAACACTGGCCTTAAACGACATATTTGACCAGATGGACTTCGTAGAGATATATATAGAACATTCCGTCTAAAAACCACAGGATACACATTCTTTTCAAATGCACATGGAACATTCTACAGGATTGATCACCTATTAGGCCACAAAACAAGTCTCAATAAATTTGAAAAGATTGAAATAATACTGTGCATCTTTTCTGACCACAAAGGTATGAAACTAGAAATCAACTACAGGAAGAAAGCCAGAAAAGCCACAAAAATGCAAAGATTAAACACAATGCTACTGAACAACAACTGGGTCAATGAAGAAATCAAAGGAGAAATCAAATAATTCCTGGACACAAATAAAAATGAAAATACGACATGCCAAAATCTATGGGATACAGCAAAAGCGGTTCTAAGAGGGAAGTTTATAACAATTCAGGCCTACCTCAACAAAGAAGAAAACTCCCAAATAAACAATCTAACAGTGCATGTAAAGGTACTGGAAAAAGAAGAACAAACAAAGCCCAAAATTGGGAGGAGGAAGGAAATAATAAAAATCAGAGCAGAAATAAATGAAATAGACACTAAAAAACAATAGAAAAAATTAATGAAACCAAGAGCTGGTTCTTTGAAAATATAAAAAAAATTGACAAACCATTAGCTAGACTCACCAAGAAAAGAGAGAGAAGGCTCCAAGAAATAAAATCAGAAATGAAAGAGGAGAAATTACAATGGACACCTCAGAAATACAAAAGATAATAAGAGAATACTATGAAAAGCTATATGCCAACAAATTGCATAATATAGAAGAAATGGATAAATTCTTAGAAACATACAACCTTCCAAAACTGGACCAAGAAGAAGTAGAGAATTTGAATAGACCGATCACCAGTAAGGAGATCGAAACAGCAATCAAAAACCTCCCAAAAAATAAAAGTCCAGGACCAGATGGCACCTCTGGTAAATTCTACCAAACATTCAAAGACAACTTAACACCTATATTTCTCAAACTATTCCGAAAAATTGAAGAGGAGTCGAGGCTTCCTAACTAATTGTACAAAGCCAACATTATCCTGATATCAAAACCAGACAAGGACAACACAAAAAAAGAAAATTACAGGTCAATATCACTCATTACCATCAATGCAAAAATCCTCAACAAAACTATAGCAAATTGAATACAACAATACTATGAAAAGATCATACATCATGATCAAGTGGGTTTCATCCCAGGGATGCAGGGATGGTTCAACATCCACAAATCTATCAACATGACAGACCACATTAACAAAATGAAGAATGAAAATCACAAGATCATCTCAATAGATGCAGAGAAAGCATTTGACAAGATTCAGCATCCATTTATGATAAAAACTATAAATAAAATGGGCATGGAAGGAAAATACCTCAACATAATAAAGGCCATATATGAGAAACCCAAAGCTAATAGCATTCTCAATGGAGAAAAAGTGAAAGCTATCCCTCTAAGAACAGGAACCAGACAAGGATGCCCACTTTCATAACTCTTATTTAACATAGTATTGGAAGTCCTAGCCAGAGCAATCAGGCAAGAAAAAGAAATAAAAGAGATGCATATTGGAAAAGAAGAAGTGAAACTGTCACTCTTTGCAGACAACATGATTTTATATATAGAAAACCCTAAAGAATCCACAAAAAAAGTTTAGAAATAATAAATGAATACAGTCAAGTCGCAGGATACAAAATCAACACACAAAAATCGGTTGCATTTCTATACACTAGCAATGAAGTAGCAGAAAGAGAAATTAAGAATACAATCCCATTTACAATTGCAAAAAAAGGAATAAAATATCTAGGAATAAACTTAACCAAAGAGGTGAAAGATCTGTACACCAAAAACTATAAAACACCGTTGAAAGAAATTGAAGAAGACACAAAGAAATGGAAAGATAGTCTGTGCTCTTGAATTGGAAGTATTAACATAGTTAAAACGTCAATAGTTCCTAAAGCAATCTATAGATTCAACGCCATCCCTATCAAAGTTCCAACAGCATTTTTCCCAGAAACAGAACAAAGAATCCCAAAATTTATATGGAACAACAAAAGACCCTGAATAGCCAAAGGATTCCTGAGAAAAAAAGAACAAAGCTGGAGGTATCACACTTCCTGATTTCAAAATATACTGCAACACTATAGTAACCAAAACAGCATGGTACTGGCACAAAAACAGACACACAGATCAATGGAACAGAATTGAGAGCCCAGAAATAAACCCACACATTTGTGGACAGATAATATTTGACAAGGGAGCCAAGAGCATGCAATGGAGAAAGGAGAACCTCTTCAATAAATGGTGTTGGGAAAACTGGACAGCCACATGCAAAAGAATGAAAGTAGACCATTACCTACACTATGCACAAAAATCAACTCAAAATGGAATAAAGACTTGAATGTAAGACCCGAAACCATGACACTTCTAGAAGAAAACAGGCAGTATGCTCTTTGACATAGTCTTAGCAGCATATTTTCAAGTACCATGTCTGACTGAGTGGGAGAAAAAGAAAAAAATGAACAAATTGGACTACATCAAACCAAAAATCTTCTGCACAGCAAAGGAAACCATCAACAAAATGAAAAGACAACCTAACAGTTTGGAGAAGATATTTGCAAACCATATATCAGATAAGGGGTTAATATCCAAAGTATACAAAGAACTCATACATCTCAACAACCAAAAAAAAAAAACAACGATCCAATTGAAAAATGGGCAAAAGATCTGCACAGAGATTTCTCCAAAGAAGATATACAGATGGCCAACAGGCATAAGGAAAGATGTTCAACATCATTAGCTATCAGGGAAATGCAAATCAAAACTACAATGTGATATCACCTCAGTCTGGTCAGAATGGTTATAAGTAACAAGACAGGAAACAACAAGTGTTGGAGAGGATGTGGAGAGACGGGAACCCTAGTACACTGCTGGTGGGAGTGCAAACTGGTGCAGCCACTATGGAAAGCAGTATGGAGTATCCTCAGAAAATTAAGAATAGATCTACCTTATGATCCAGCTATTCCATTGCCAGGTATTTATGCAAAGAACGTGAAAACACAAATGCATAAAGATACATGCACCCCTATGTTCACTGCAGGATTATTCGCAATAGCTAAGACTTGGAAGCAACCTAGGTGCTCATCAAGGGATGAATGGATAAAGAAGATGTGGTATATATACATGATGGAATACTACTCAGCCATAAGAAATGATGAAATCTGGCCACTTGTGACAACATGGAGGGACTTTGAGAGTATTATGCTAAGTGAAATGAGTCAGAGGGAGAAAGTCAAATACCGTATGATCTCACTCATAAGTAGAAGATAAAAACAACGACAAGCAAACACATAGCACTGGAGATTAGATTGGTGGTTACCAAAGGGGAAGAGGGGAGGGGAGAGGGCAGAAGGGGTGATGAGGCTCCCATGTGAGGTGATGGACTATGTTTAGTTTTTGGGTGGTGAACATGATGTAATCTACACAGAATTCAAAATATATTACGATGTATATCTGAAAGCTATATACTGTTATAACCCAATGTTACTGCAATAAAAAAATAAATATAAAAAAAGAAAATGATCAAATCTTATTAGCTGGGGTCTGGAAGTACAACTTTTAGGTTTCCAACATTTCAAGGATCAGTATTCAACAAAACTTAAGGAAAGACAACTGGAAACAACTGGAAACCTCTTCAATATCTATCCATGTTTCAATAACTCAGTATCCTACAGCCATACAATGCTTACTAACTAAGAGTAAAAACTAATGGGGATATTTCTACCATAAAACCTGATAGGAAATTATGTCCAAGATATCTTAGTAAAAAGAAACAAGTTGTACAATCATATGTGCAGCATATTCTAATTTTTAAAAAGACTTTCTCTCACTTGGTATTTCTCTTAGTTTTCCTCACCTCAATTATTTTATACCCTGGAAATTCTCTTTCATTCTTCCCTTAAAATTGTCAAAACTGCTGTGAAAACACTATGGCTGCATGCAAGGCAATCTGATCACCTGAGGAAAGTACATGCTGGTATAGTATGGATGTCGTCCACCTGCCACCCGTCACAATGTCTGTAATTGCCTTCTGTGAGTGGCTCACCCAAAACAGAAACAAGGCTGCGTATCTACCTGTATGGAAGCTGCACAGGTTATACGTGGAGAGAAAGAAGAAAGGAAATGTGGTAAATATCAACAACTTCACGTTGCTAGGACGATCCATTCTGCTATTTCTTCAAGTTTCTGTATTTAAAATTTTTCAAACTAAAAAGTTGGGAAAAGAAATAAACGTCACCTGGACCTTAAACACCTCAAAACTTCTTGGTGTAAGTGGATTTACTAGACCGATTTGACTGGTTTGGGGGATAATGGCCACTCAATTTTAAGACGTTTAAAGTTGTCCAGGTGAACTGTCCTATTCTAATATCTGAGAAATGATTTACAAATATATGTCTTTCTGATTCATTTGCATTGTTTCTTGATGTGCTGGAATAAAATCTAGCTTTTATTTAAAAAATAAAAGCAGGAGACTTCAACTAGTATAATTTCCTTAATGTTTTAAAATGGGCCAAAGTAAGAATACGTTCTACACACCAATTTTGCGTAACTCTGTTTTAAGAGCTAGGCAAGGGGCCGGCCCCATGGCCGAGTGGTTAAGTTTGAGCGCTCCACTATGGCAGCCCAGGGTTTCTCTGGTTTGGATCCTGGGCACGGACATGGTACTACTCATCAGGCCACATTGAGGCTGCATCCCCACATACTACAATTAGAAGGACCCACAACTAAAATATACAACTATATACTGGGGGATTTGGGGAGAAAAAGCAGAAAGAAAAAAAAATTGGTAACAGTTTCAGGCAAGGAGACATCTCATCAACCCTTGCACTAGGATCTGCACTATTTCCCCTTCAGGCCCAGCAAGAACATTGTGCTTGGACGGCCATGGAGCACATTGACGGGAACCATGGCTGTCTGGCTGTGTTCCCAGGCTCACACAAACGCTCCCTGAAGACACAGGATTATCCCCAGTGGGAGGCAGTTCTGCCTAGGGGCTGAGTCTTGATCAGAATCTTTTATTGTTTTGATTTCACACAGTACCATAAAGAGCTTTACCAATGAAATGAAAGAAATTTATTTTCTTTCAGATCAAAACATTGTTCTAGGATTTCGAATGAGGTCAGGGAAAATTGAAGGATGTCAGATAAAATAATGACCATTTTTGTTCTTTCAACAGGTGTTTGAAAGCCAACCAACATGGGCAACTTTGGTAGGTGCTGGTAGGACCTGAGATTATAAAACCTCATTGCAGAATAAGATATAAACATGGCCTCTCCAGATGTGTGTCACAAGTGCCAAGCAAGTCTTACATCGACTGATGGCCCTCAGAGTAAGGAAGAGGGAGGGTTCATCTCCTCCAGCTGGAGAGACCAGTAGAGGCTCTGAGGAGCCACCACTTCTATTTGTGGCTGTTCTACAGTTTGTCAATTCAGCTGCTGATGCTGGAGGATTATTAAATGCTTTGGGGCCCATGAGTGGTGAGATCAAATCTGTTTGTTGATAATCTTGGGGTCTGGGGCAGGATGTATTGGAGGTATAGGAGTCCAGATGCAGAGTAACCAGAGAGGAGATGATTAGCATTTTAGGTATAAGACAACAAGGTCCTGAAACCCCATAATGGTGGTCAGAATGGAGAGAGCATTTGTTGTTAAGTCAGGACGAATGAATGTGGTTCTGGAAGAAGTAAAGAACATGGCTTTAAGGACTTCTGTCTCAATTACAGACATACCTCATTTTTTGTGCTTCACTTCATTGCTCTTTGCAAATGTTGCATTTTCACAAATTGAAGGTTTGTGGCAACCTTGCATGGAGCAAGTCTATTGGCGCCATTTTTCTAACAACATCTATTCATTTCCTGTCTTTTTGTCAAGTTTTGGTAATTATCCCAATATTGAAAACTTTTTCATTATTATTCATTATGATAATCTGTGATCTTAATTTTACTTTTGTAATTGTTTCGGGTCACCATGAACCATGTCCATATAGGACCCCAAATTTAATCGATAAATGTTGTGTGTGTTCTGACTGCACCACCAACCAGCTGGTCCCCCATCTCTCTCTCATCAGGCCTCCTTGTTCCAGGAAACACAACAGTATTGAAATTAGGCCAATTAATGACTCTACAATGTCCTCTAAGTGTTCAAGGGAAAGCAAAAGTCACTTGTGTCTCACTTTAAATCAAAACATAATAATGATTAAGCTTAGTGAGGAAGGCATGTCAAAAGCTGGGGTAGCCCCAAAGCTACACCTCTTGTGCCATGCAGTTAGCCTTGTGATGCCAAGGAAAAGTCCTTGAAGGAAATTAAGACTTCTACTCCAGTGAACACATGAATGAGAAGAAAGGGATACAGTCTTATTGCTGATGTGGAGAAATTTTTAGCGGTGTGGATAGAAAATCAAACCAGCCACAACATTCCCTTAAGCCAAAGCCTAATCCAGAGCAAAGCCCTAAATCTCTTCAATTCCATGAAGGCTGAGAGAGGTAAGGAAGCTGCAGAAGAAAGGTTGGAAGCTAGCAGAGGTTGTTTCATGAGGTGGAAGGAAAGAAGCCACCTCCATAACATAAAAGTGCAAGGTGAGGCAGCAAGTGCTCATGCAGAAGCCACAGCAAGTCATCTGGAAGCTCTAGCTAAGGTAACTCATGGCGGTGGCTACACTAAACAACAGACTTTCACTGTAGACCAAACAGCCTCACACTGGAAAATACCATCGAAGACTTTCACTGCTAGGAGAAGTCAATGCCTGGCTTCCAAGTTTCAAAGGACAGGCTGACTCTCTTGTTAAGGACAAATGCAGCAGATGACTTTAAGTTGAAGTCAGTGCTCACTTACCATTCCGAAAACCCTAGGGTCCTTAAGAATGATGCTAAATCTACTCTGCCTGTGCTCTACAAATGGAACAACAAAGCCTGGATGACAGCGTATCTGTTTACAAGGTGGTTTCCTGAATATTTTAGCCCACTCTTGAGAACTGCTGCTCAGAGAAAAGATTCCTTTCAAAACATTACTGCTCTCTGACAAAGCACCTGGTCACTCAAGAGCTCTGATATATAGACGCACAATGAGATTAATGTTGTTTTCCTGCCTCCTATGACAACATTGATCCTGCAGCCCATAAATCAAGGAGTAATTTCAGCTTTCAAGTCTTATTTAAGAAATACATTTCACAAGGCTATAGCTGTCATGGAGTGATTCCTCTGATGGATTTGGGCAAAGTCAGTTGAAAACCTCCTGGAAGGGATTCCCCATTCTAGATGCCATTAAGCACATTCATGATTCATAGGAAGAGGTCAAAATAACAACATTACCAGGAGTTTGGAAGAAGTTGATTCCAACCCTCATGGATGACTTTGGGGGGTTCAAGACTTCTGTGGAAGAAGTAACTGCAGATGTGGTGGAAATAGCAAGAGAACTAGAATTAGAAGTGGAGCCTGAAGATATGATGTAGTGCTGCAATTTCATGATCAAATTTTAGCAGGTGAAGAGTTACTTATGGATGAGCAAAGACAGCTGTTTCTTGAGATAGAATCTACTCCTAGTAAAGCTGCTCTGAAGACTGTTGAAATGACAACAAAAGATTTAGAATACTGCATAAACTTAGTTGACAGAGCAGTGGCAGGGTTTCAGAGGATTAATTCCAGTTTTGAAAGAAGTTCTACTTTGGGTAAAATGTTATCAAACAGCATTGAGTGATACAGGGAAATCATTCATGAAAGGAAGAGTCAATCGATGGGGCAAAATTCATTGTTCTTATTTTAAGAAATTGCCGTAGTTTCCCCAACTTCAGCAAACACCACCTTGATCAGTGAGCAGCCATCAACTTCGAGACAAGATCCTCCACCAGCAAAAAGATTACAACTCGCTGAAGGCTCAGATGATGGTGAGCATATTTTAGCAATAATGTTTTTTTTTTTTTTCCTGAGGAAGATTTGCCCTGAGCTAACGTCTATTGCCAAACTTCCTCTTTTCACTTAAGGAAGATTTGCCCCAAGCTAACATCTATGCCAATCTTTCTCTATCTTGTTTGTGGGTTGCTACCACAGCATGGCTGGCAACGGGTGGTATAGGTCTGCACCAGGGAGCTGATCCTGGGCCGCTGAAGCAGAGCACACCAAACTCAAACACCAGGCCATGGGACTGGCCCCAATAAAGTATTTTTTAAATAAGGTATATACATTGTTGTTTAGACATAACACTATTGCCCACTTAATAGAGTACAGTGTAATATAAATATAACTTTTATATGCACTGGGAAACCAAAAAATTCATGGGACTTGCTTTATTGTGCTATTTGCTTTGCTGCAGTGGTTGGAACTGAACCCGCAATATCTCTGTGCTGTGCCTGTACTTAGAATCCGTGCATGGATGATTCGTACTAAATGAAATGATCTGAGTCTGGATTCTGATATAAAATCTGAAATTACAAGAGTCACGAATTATGTTGAGGTTTAGGCACTGTTTGGTGCAAGCAATGGAAGCAAGCTGTGGCTCTTAAGCCAAAGGGAGTGTTTTGGAGAGCTGCAGGCACATGGTGAGTCCATGGAAAGGCTGGCTAGTCTCGTGGGCAGGAGAGGAGGAGTCACTGCTTGGTGGGACAGTCAGGAAGGGGCACCTGGTGTGGTCAGTGGAACCCTGAGTGTATTTGGTCTCTGATCCTCTGCTCAGATTCCAAATGGCTCCACTCAGAGGTCAGACTGGTTTCACGTGGGTCACCTATCCACCATGGCCAGGAGCAAGCACACTGGATCAAAGTGCCAACACAGTCCAGTAGGAAAGGAATCCTTCCTGAAAGGAATTTGACATAGTGTTCAGAAGGGAAATGGGCTGCTGCCCTGCTAAAGCAACAGCAACCACCATCCCATTAAGGCTCGTAAACTTGAAATCACTTCTCACTTTAGTTTCTTTAAGAAAGACATTATCATACCTAGAGTGATAACTCTGGAAATAGTTGTAAATGATCACAATTCTTTAATTTACTACCCTTCTTTCTTTTCTCTGGATGTGACATGAGCAGTTTTTGAACTCAGAAAAAGTGAGCATTTATCTCCTCTAGTTTGGAAAAATAGTTCACTTCTCAGAGATACTTCTGAGTAATAGAAAAATGATTTATGCACAGTGCCAGGTGAAAGAATGATTATGGATTCAGGCTGAAAACGGTCTCCTGCATTAACTGCAAAATGCAGTTGATCCAGATCTTCATTTATAACTTAGCAATGCAGGGTGGAAATTCCAAATTTTTCCTTTGATCCAAGAAATCCATGATTTTGATATCAACATGTGACTTTCTAAAAGTAGACATCTGAGAAGTTTTGTATATTAAAATTATTTTTAAGAATCTAATTACGTATCTTTTTATCTAAGTTATGTATCTTTTTCTCTTGGAAGAGTGTAGAGAACCTCGCCTTTGCTGATGAGTCATTGATAAAGTTTTTAATTATTGTCTTCCTCAGCTACAGACTTGGCTTCTCTTATGCATTCTAGGATGGAGTTAACGTAACGTCCCACGGCATCAGAGACTATGACAGTCACAAGGCCCGAGTGCACCTCATGATGAAGAAGGCAAACACTGTATTCTTTCATCCTTTGCTCACCCAGGGATCTGGTCAGAACAAAACTCAAGGATTCCAGACAGTATGCATTAACATCGCTGCACTCTCCAAAGGTGAATGGGCTAGAAATGAAAATGTTAAGATATATTAACATTCAAAAGATTTGTGACATTTAACTGACTTCAGTCTGGTTTATTTACCAGGAAATATGTATGTCTATCTAATGCTTTTTTTTTTTTTTTGGCTGAGGAAGATTTACACTAAAATTTGGAATGTGTATAGCTCATAGGAACCCTATAAGGGGAAAACTTATAATATCATTGCTACTGCAACAATATTACTGATCTGAAAGTATGGCTCTGAACCCGCCGCCCAGAAATCAGATTCAGCAGGCAGCCATGTTTTTCACCCCTTAGACTCAGCATTTTGAAACTTAATGATTTCATCACTTACATTAAAAGTGACAACATTTTTCATAAATTCCCAGATTTCTCACTTCTCTAAAATTCAGCAATCTGACAGTACCGTGGGCTCACATTTACCCATGGTAACTTGGCTGTCATTATTAAATATTGGAGGCTACTTTGGGGCTGAGTGAAGCTTTCCAGTTTGTCACACCAACCCTGCTGTCTCCCTGAGACCGGGGCTTGGTTGTCATCTTCCATTCATTAATATTTACACCAGGCTCAAAAGGACCAGGATGAAGGTGAGGCGAGAAGACACTCTCCTCTGGGGAAACATTAAATGACTGGGGGGAGGGGACATCAAAAAACTCAGGAGTCAAGTTAAATAATATTTTTAAAAATCAAAATTAATGCAAAAAAGTCAATGATGCGCACTAATGTCAAAATTTTAAATAAAGACAAGATCAGACTCTCGACTAGCGTGATCCTCAGAATTGTGCAAATACGGGGATAGGCAAAATGATTCAAATGATGTGAATTTTAATTTACTGATATTGCAATTTTACAGTATTTTTCAATGACATTGGGTTTGGAAAAATATGAACCATTGAAAAATATAAAACATTTCTATAAGAGTGTTCATTTTCCCTTTTGCCTCAGGTTCTAATATGGCTTGGCATGGCACTGAGACTCACATAGGAATCAGAGTTTGTAACTCCACTGCCTAGAAAGTTGATGTTTTGGGCAAAGTAGGAAGGTCTTCTGACAGGTGTGGTCACCTTAAGATAACTAACTTTTGAGGAGGAAGGTGAGTTTTAAGTACTGCCTTGCAGCTTAGATCTGTTTCTAACTTTTCAAGAATGGGGAGAACCAAGCAACTTCCCTCTTACCTTCAGAGGGAAACAAGGCCGATATCGTACGTGAATGCTTTTGGACTGTAAATGTCCTTTTGATCCTAGAGGGGGGAATGAGTATATTATTTTCCTTTGCAAAGTATTTTCAGGTTTTATTTTTTCATGATGTGGCCATTGAAATAAGAACCCATCACAAACTCAATTGAGTAACGGACTTCTGTGACTAAGAAGATGATGAAAACCCTCAGAATACATTTGTTTCAGGATGTAGAGTTATCCACTCATTAGAAAAATCAAATGCTAAAAGCTAAAGACCTCTTATTTATGTAACTACATTCCCTGCCGCATACACATCCTCTGAAAATAACTATCACAGTAGTAGAAAACCTCTTGTAATTTCTGTTGAGGAAAAAAAAAAAAAAAGAGTGAGCCACAAAGAGACTGATTTGTGATGCAATGGAATAGCTTTCAATCTGAAGATCAAATGTGAATGAAATAATTGACTTTCTAGGAGAAGACTCCGTGCTCAGTTGCTGGGGGGATGTCTTTTCTCACATTAACCGGTTCAGTTTTCACCGACGAATTCCTGTCGTTTCACCAGTGCCGATTGCCACTATATCCTGTGAAGGGCACCAGCCAAGAAAACATTGGGAAGGAAATGGTAGGATTAGCAGCTAAATTCTATGAACTTAAAAAAGACATCAATCTGAAGGTATGTTTGTATGAAATGACAAGGTAATGATTACGGTTTTTTCTTGTCTTCAAAAGGCTAAAAATTCTCATATCTGATTTAATTTGAAAGTATAAAGTGCAGGAGTTGAGAGCTCATTGCAGAAACCTGTGGAGACCCATTAAGAATGACAGTGGAATTCAGGTTGTTCTTGCTTCCCCAGTGTGGGGGACCGGAGAACCGTGTGCTTCATCTTTAGGTCTTTGGGTTGTCCTGTGGTATGCGGGCTATCCTGTTCCAGGATGGACAGGTAGGAAACGAAATAGAAAACAGATTTAGAGCAGAGGAAATGAAGGACACAAGGCTACCTTCTGAATACGCCCAGGAAAGTTAAAGGTCTGGGCTGTCAATCATAGGCCTCCTTTATTTGTATAGAATCGAGTATTTATACATTTGGAAATCTAATAAGACTCCCAGCAAGCAAATCTCAAGCAGGCTTTTTGGGGTCCACTTGCATCTGGAATTTAATAAGAGGCATAGCCTGCATGTAACAGAGACTGAATATCACTGCTGCTTATCAATAGGGGGTGTGAGACAACATGCCATATGCTTTCCTAATAAACACACATCACTTGTAAAGTATTTGTTCTTAACTACTGGACATTCAATGCTGCTGATGATTAACAGAAAAATTATCAGTCAAGGCAAAGAAATGCACATAGTCGTTTTGTAGACTATGTACATTTTAGCCTCTGAACCAAGAAGCTGATCCTATTTTCTATATTCACACTGGATAACCATCCATCCATGCATTTCCCATGGGGGTGGCATGACCCCCAGATGGACTGAGTGGAATGATGACTCTGTACCTTCCGGTACTTTGAAGAGCACTGCACAGCAATGGTAGCTACATGCTGGTGGGAGTCATCTTCTGAAACACCTTCCCAGCTCAAGAATCTTACTTCACGCTTTACCCCTGCTCCCTTAGGATCCATAAATAAACCCCATGCATGAAAATGCTCTGTGTCACACTTGCAGATCCTGGAGAGTCTTGTCCTTCTCCCTTTGGTCAGTCTTAAACTATATTACAAAGGCAATTGATTTAGTCAATTGGGGCTTCTGAACAACAACCTTAGTTTTAGGCAGAAAAAAATTGTAAATGTTATGTTTCAGGTTTGTCAATGAATTACCTTCTGAATTTATTTTAGTTATTCTCTAAGTTACAATTTATCAGTTTTCGTGAGAACAACAAAACTAACTCCTGCTGTATAACTCTCATGTCCCTTTTCATATTTTCTTCACCCAAACTCAATAGAGCAGTCCTAACAGCTGTGTGGTCTCAATGAGAAAATCAGTAGTCCAAGAGTTGGCCTGGGCTATGTGACTCGTGGAGCTACGTTTCAGAGTCAGGTCGAAGTCAAAAATTGTTTTTCCCACCGTACGTTGCTCTTTGCTCAAAAAGTGACAAGAAATAAGAAATAAATAAGAGAGTCTGAATTGTTTTATTAAGAACAAAACAAGCAAACAAAAAATCAGTAATGCAGGACATCATTTTCGTGATGTGATCTAGTCACGAATGGGCGAGGCAGAATGGGGCCAGCGATGAACACAAAGGAAAGCAGAAGTTTGGTAGGAAACTATTTATGTTATGAGCAAACATCACACTGAGCCAGTTGAATACCTGAGATCAACAAGAGTGCCTCATAAAACAGAACTGACAGTTTGGGGACTCGTTGTCTTAGTTTATTTAATTAATTAATAATTAATTAATTAATTTAATAAATTGGTAAATTAATTAATTACATTAAACTAAAATGTTATTTTAGATGTTGGCAAGTAAATTAATGGACTCTAGGAGTATGATTTATTTACTACCTGATATGACTATTGTGGATTTATATTTTTAATACTTAACCATTTGTAGACGCTAGAAGTCTACTTCGTCTTATGGTGAATAAGCAAATTGAAGTGCCCCATAAGCTCTTTCTGTTTGGCATTGTTTCCAGGATGTTTGGAGATTGTGAGCATACCTTGTGAGAGGAGAAAGAGTCAGCCTTTGAAATAGCCCTTTGCTATAACTCTTTTAAAGAAAACCAAAATGAAACCAGGTGTCTAAGGACATGTTTTCTTAAGGAGATGATGTAATCTTTTCTATCTCTTGCTCACATAATCAGAATGCATGTATCAGGTACTCCATTTCATGTGCGTAATTTTGCAGTGAAGTGGTATTGCGTTATGGATGCCAAAACAGTACGAGTGGAATATTATTGTTTTTAGGAAAACTAACTTAGGGTTGTATCTAATAAAGCTGGTTGATGCGTCATTTAAGGGTGTTAAATCAGTTTCTTTCATTCAATTAACTCATTACCCAAGCAGAAATGAATGCTTCCAAACTCAGGGTGTGTTGAGTTTTGCATCAACAGTATATGGTAGGATTTCCAAAAGTCAGTTCTAGTAATACAACTCCCAAGTGTTTATCAGCGAAACCTTCCCTTTCTCTAAGTGAAAGGTCTTTCTTAGACCATTAGAGTGTGTCATGACCTGGGAGGAAAAACCAACTTCTCTGTCAATATCATGCTCTCAAGTTTGGCAAAGAATAGCTGGTCTCGTTGGCTGAGAACGGTCTGAGCAACTGAAGGCTACTACCCAAAGCTCCATCCTGGGCCTGACTCTGTGAGCTCCAGGCTGTCCCTGGGGACCAAGTCCCTAAGGGGATTTTCAGAACCAAAGACAGTGCAAACTCCAGGCTCACAGAGGAAGGAAGCATTCCCAGCAGCCATGGTGCCTAAACACCCAGTGGTAACATGGGGCCCTTCCTGTTGAGGGCATTTGGCTCTCACGGGTGCTAAGAACATAGGGACACCCCTTTTCTCCAAACCCTGGAGCCACTAGGCTGTCCTGTTAGCACAATGCCACAGAGGATGTTTCACTAGCACCAAAGTCAGGTTCACAGGCTTTTTGGTCAAGCCCGCATTTGAGAAAAGAGAGGAGAGAGTTACATTTTTGGTGTTGAATACTTGATATTATCTCTTTCTCTTAGGAATGCTGAACCCCCCCAACGTTTTTCATGAATCCCTTTTTTTTAATTGCAGTGAAATATACGTAACAGAATATTTACCATCTGAACAGTTTTTAAGTGTACAGTTCAGTGGCATTTAGTACCTTCACAATGTTGTGCAACTACCACCACTGTTTGAAAACCCTCTCAACACCTCAAACAGACACTCTGTACCCATTATGCAATAACTCCCATCCACAGCCCAGGTCACTTCTAATACATTTGTTTCTGTAAATTTTCCTATTCTAGATATTTTATAGAAGTAGAGTCATATGTTCGTCTTTTTATGTCTGGTGTACTTCATTTAACATGTTCCAAGGTTCACTCAGGTTGTAGCCTGTATCAGAACTTCATTCCTTTTTCTGGCTGAATAATACATACATACGTATATATACATTCATCTATCTTTCTCACAGTTTATTTATCCATTCATCTGTTCCTGTACCAGTTCTCCCAGGTGGATATCTAGGAGTGAAATTGTTGGGTTATGTGGTGATTCTATTTCTCTTTTGGAGGAGCCTTACAGATGTTTTTCAACATTTAAACAGAGATAGGATATCTCTTCAAGCTTTAATGGCACTTAACACTAACAGGCAGTGTTGAATTGGCACTGGCTGCCTAATTCTACAATTGCACAAAGGTATTACACAGAAATATGTCTTATCAAGAACAGAAAAATAAGCACTTTCTCACTGATTAAAAAATTCCCTTGTATTCTTTTTAGCCTTTAATGAAAAATTTCAGATACGTGGAAAGGTACATAGTACAATGAATGTCCATGTAACAATCACCCAGAATCAACAATTATCAAATGCTCCACACTTGTTTCATCCATCCATTTTTCCAATCAATTTTAAAAACATAATTTTATTTTCAAAGCTTAGAAAACAGAAAAATATAGAGGAAAAATTAACCATATTCCCATCTTTGGAAGTTGACGATTATTTCCTTCTATGATATTTACTTCTGGGTATGGCGAGTAGTCCAGTTTCATCCCATTTCTATTTTGGTTCTTAGTTGTTATATCTTTGAGCCAGTTTCTGCATAAGGCTCTTCCTCTTTGCTACTCATGCAGGGAAAGAGGGCTGACCTGGAATGCCAGACCCTGGTCTCACCTCTCTTGGCAACCAGCTCTGTCAAGTTCACCTGTATGGGCTTGACCTGATAACAACGCCTATGGACTCCATGTTCTCTCAGGCCCACCTAGGTTAGACATTCTGTGTCTGTCACCAATGCACACAGGCACAGGTGGTTGATGTCTCCACAGTGTTGGCAGTTAGCGTTGACAGCTGCCAAGAGGGCTCAGTGCCTCTCCTCAGCTCAGAGTCCTCTCCATCCTGACATGATGACGTCATCTCGCCTCCCCAGAACAGGAGGAGAGAAGCTGGGAGGCTATTGAGCAGTGGTCCCAGTGGCATTATGGAGGCCTGTACCCATCATATCTCTGTAACCACCACCACATCTGACCTCAGTTTGACAGACCCAGAAGATGGAGCTTGAAATAGACATACTCAGCCCAGATCTTCGAGCAACTCTTTCCCCACAAACAGGCCCCCTTACAGGTTTCAATTTGGGGCCTGCTGGGTACTCACATGTGCCTCTGGTTTTTTGGGATGCAAACACCCCGGCTTTCACTGCTTTGTAGATTTTCTCAGGTGACAAATGTCTGTGTGGGCTCCCAGCACCAAGCCTACAGTGGTCTCTCCTGGCTTGGCCACTGTTCCCAAAGTAAGACTCTTGTCTGGTAGAACAATGAAAAGAACCACAGGAAAGAGAAAAGATCACATTTGCTTACAGCTTAGAAATTAAAAATCCTGAGTCAACACTGTGTATTCCCTTCTCGAATCCCAAACTGAGTGGCATCAACTTGTCTCCCCTGAGTGACAATGTTCCTCTCACTGACTGGGGTGTTTTCAAGTTGGTCTCAGGAGCACTGCTCACTGTGTGCTCAGTGTGTCTCAGTAGTCACACGAATGAAAGAACAATACTGGTACAGCTGTTCTGGTGAAACAATTCTCTGAGATGGTTACTGGGCCTGGGTACTTCACACGTCTCTGAAAAAGTTTAAGGTTCAACTGTAGTTTCTTAATCACATGAATGAGTGCCAGGGTTACAGCAAGGCCAGTTGTAAACATGACGTGAAAGTAGGTGAAATTGAGTTTTGGCGTCATCTTTCTTTGTTTCGTAGCACTGTCTTAGTCCGCTAGAGCTGCCATAAGACAGTACCACAAACTGGGTGGCTTACAACAATAAAACTTTCTCTCACAGTTCTCGAGAGGATTTTGAGCCTTGTGCAGAACCAAACGAAGCAACAGAGGAACGAGGTGTCCTTTGTGATTCACAACCTTCCTGTCCTGGCCAAATGGCTGCTGTGGGCAAGGCCTGTGCAGACATGTTTGGCCTCAAGCATGGGACCTGCCCGGAGACCTCAGCTACAAGAATCCTGGCCCCAAATCGGAGGATTAAACTTGTGAGGCTAATGGAAAATTCCATGCGAAGAAAGAAGTCAAGTGTATGAGCTTGATCCCATTTTGTGTGAGGTCACTTCTGATAACCTTGGCCTTCGTAGCAAGGAATGCTCTCAGTGCCCTCCAGTGTCGTAGGTTACCAGTCTCCTGCCATCCTGTGTGGGATCTATTCATTTTAAGGGGCTCATTTTAAGTCCAGCATTTCTGCGTTTGGTGATATGTCGGGAGGGAGAGAGAATATGGGAAAAATAAGTCATTACTCTATATCATCATAAACTTAGCATTCGAAATAACTGTAAAACCCATAGGTTACACTGAACAGGCTATATTCTGTCTTTGGAAAAAATGTCTATGACGGCTGTTTTAAGAATGAAATAGTATAATATGACTCCAAGGTGCCATTTTTCTTTTGAGTCATCTTTCTCTCTCTTCCCTTTACCTTGACTCCTGTGTTTCATCCTCTAAGTTCCCCCTTCTCTTTTTTTCAATTTCTTTTGTTTCTATTTTCTTTCCTCTATAACCCAGTAGTTTCCCTACCTTGGAAAAAAGTCAAATCATCTGGGGATTTAAAAAGTCCCCATGGCTAGCCAAACACCTAAGAAACCTGATTAAGTCAGTCTGGAGTGAGCCTAATCATTAATATTTACAGCAGCTCCCGGAAGGCTCGAGGGTGCAGCCAGAGATGAAGACCACAAATCTCTGCCCGTGTGTCAGCCCTGCAGAAGGGCTTGTGGTTCTCCCACAGGCCGCTCAAGCCTTTAAAGGGGACCCTTCAACTTCCTGTCTTTAAAAAAATCCCTAAAACTATTTTCTAGAAATAAGCTCCAAAAGGGCAGCTAAATCATTATTTCAATGACTGGCTAGAATGATGCCTGCCACCAGGTGGGCCAATTAATAAAATAAAATCCATTGCCCCTTTTTGCTGTTCCATTATCTGAAGATGCACCTAATCCTGAGGCCGCTTCTCCCTTGAGAATCATATTGTTATCCAATACTGTGGATTCATTTTGAATGTTTAGACACATCTCCTGCTGCATAGGCTCTTTTGAAAGGTGCTTTGACATAGCTCAGACATTACCAATCGTAGAGGAAAATAGCAGTTAGTATCTTTTCATTTTATGGATGTTTACATTATCAGTCTGATCGTTTTTAAGTGTCTCGAGTGGTGTTCTGGAAAGATGGAATTGGTAAGGGACACAATGGCATTCCATTCTAGCATCCCAGTAATAAGAGGGTTGCGTGTTTCCTTCAAGTCTTTGACGTGTAAAGCCTCTTCTTCTAATTCTTAGAATCTCTTTGACCCAGGAGATTTCCTGACGGTCCACCAGTTAAACAAGGCAAGTGCTTAACTCTCCATGAAAAGCACTTTGAAGATGAACAGGAAATTTTCTTTTTTTGTAACCTTCCTAATATTTCAGTGTATCAACTGTTTCATTGATGGATGGCCAAAAAGGATGCTTTCTGCAGTATCACGAGATGTTCTATAGTGCAACAAGGAATTGCCTTCCAAAAGGGGTTCCTGTGTACTACTCATTTACAATTCCATATATAATTAACTATGCACGTAATTTTTAAATGTAATCAATAATAAAGAATATTCTATGGATGGTAGTGTTTAATATATATCATATTTTGTATAGTGGTTTCAGGCCTTTTGGTTTCTTGAAATAATCAGCTATTTAGCATAATTCTTAGCATTATTTTGTCCTTTGTACCTGTATCTTTGTGTGCACGCTTTTTGTGACCTCTGTTAAAAATCTGCATATCCAACATTGCAGCACATTTCTATACACAGACAACAAACAAGCTGAAAGAGAAATCAAGAATACCATCCCATTTATAATCACAACAAAAAGAATAAAATACATAGGAATAAATTAACCAAGGAGGCAAAAGACCTATACACTGAAAACTATAAGACATTATTCAAAGAAATTGAAGAAGATAAAGAAATAGAAAGATATTCTGTGTTCATGGATTAGAGGAATAAACATAGTTAAAATGTCCATATTACCTAAAGCAATCTACCGATTCGATGCAGATTCAATGAGATATCATTCTCCCTAATTTTAGAATATAGTATGAAGCTATAGTAATCAAGACACATGGTGCTAGCAGAGAAACAGACTCACAGATAATGGAACAGAATCAAGAGCCAAGAATTAAACCCACACGTCTATGGATAGGTAATTTTTGACAAAGGAGCTAAGAACATTCAATGGTAAAAGAAAGTCTCCTCAATAAACGGTGTTGGGCAAACTGGACACCTACATGCAAAAGAATGAAAATAGACTATATCTTACACCATACACAAAAATTAACTCAAAATGGACTAAAGCCTTGAATGTAAGACCTGAAGCCATGAAACTCCTAGAAGAAAACATAGGCAGTCCACTCTTTGACGTCAGTCTTAGCAGTATCTTTTCAAATACCATGTCCCCTCAGGCAAGAGAGACAAAAGAAAAAGTAAACAAATGGGACTACATCAAACTAAAAAGATTCTGCACAACAAAGGAAACCATGAACAAAATGAAAAGACAACCCAACGACTGGGAGAAAATATTTGCAAACCATATATCTGACAAGTGGTTAATTTCCAAAATACATAAAGAACTCATACAACTCAAGTGAAAAAAAAAACTCAAACCAAAAATGGGGAGAGGATATGAACAGACATTTTTCCAAAGAAGATATACAGATGGTCAACAGGCACATGAAAAGATGCTCAACATCACTAATTCTTAGGGAAACGCAAATCAAAACTAGAATGAGATTTCACCTTATACTGGTCAAAATGGCTATAGTTACCAAGACAAAAAATGAGCAATGTTGGAGAGGATATGGTGAAAAGGGAACCCTCATACACTGCTGGTGGGAATGGAAACTTGGCGTGGCCACTATGGAAAACAGAATGGAGACTTCTCAAAATATTAAAAATAGAATTACCCTACAATCCAGCTATCTCACTACTGGGTATTTATATTCACATTGGCCAAGCCAAGGAAGCAATTCAAGTGCCCTTTTTTGGATGAATCGATAGAGAGGATGTGGTTATATATCCAATCGAATCCTATGCAGCCATAAAGAAAGACAAAATCATCCCTTTTGCAACATCATGAATGGTCCTTGAGGGTATGATGTTAAACTAAATAAGCCAGACAAAGACAAATAACTGCACGATTTCACTCATATGTGGAAGATGAACAAAGGCATGGATAAAGAGAACAGATTAATGGTTACCAATGAGGAAGCGGGTGGAGCTGGGTGAAAGGGGTAAAGGAGCACAAATGTACGATGACAAACAAAAATTAGACTACTGGTGGTAAGCATGATGAAGTCTAAACAGAAATTGACAAATTATTATGTATACCTGCAATAACACAATGTTATAAACCATTATGATCTCAATAAAACTACTGAGAAAAAAAGAGGTGTTTAATTTAGTGAGAGTCCAGTCCAACATACTGGCAACAGTTTGGCTGGTCATTTAAAACAATGGTATATAAAGTAAACAATGTTTTCAAGAAAAATATGATCCACACTCTTGACTCTCTCAGAGAACTAGAAATTCTTTCTAATTTTCTTTTCTATGCACTAATCACAGATTATTGCCTTAGCATCTCATATCTTTTTTTCCTCGTCACCCTTTCACTGTTTCTTTGGCTGAAAGAGCTCCTTTCAGATGCCACTTCTCATTAACATGTTATCATTTTTTAAATGATGCCTTTATATAATGGGAACAATATAACAGTCAAGGAGAGAGGCAGGCCAGGATGCAGAACGACTAGCTACTGTTTTCCCCAAGGCAAAGAACCCAATGATCTTCTTCAACTATTCTCAGCACAATCTGGTCCAGAGGGGATGTCGGCCTTCCAGTCCAAAGTTCCTGGAGAATTTTCTTAACTGAGCAGGTATCAGAAACAACAAGTGGAAACAGATTGCTGGCCTCTCCCCCAGGTATTTTGATTCCATGGGCTGGAGATGAGCCTGAGAATCTGCATTTCTAACAAGTTCCCAGGTGATGTTGAGGGTGCCGGCAAGGGAACACATTTTGATGACCCCTGCTGTCGTTAAATGACCTTGGTCCAGAGTTGTGAACACTCCTAGCCTCAGTTTCTGATTGCTTACTGGGAAACGAGATTCTATAATCACCTGGGTTCCCTTTATCCGTCTAGTGACAAGATTTGAACTTAGAATGGTTCTGATACATCGCTGCTTGAAATCACCCAGGAGAGCAATGGTGAACGTAAAACAAACAGCTGTATCATTATCTTAGAGATTACAGGATCCTACATACAGCAGAACAGAGGCTAATCAGGTCATTTATAGAAAAATCCCAGGCAGAGCTTTCTATGGAGCTTCCACAAGTGCACCCCGAAGGAGACACTTCATGTCAACCGGGAAAAACAATTCTAGAGAGCAATTTGATCTGTGTGCTGTACAGTGACATCTTTGAGGAAACATCCCGGGCAGCACACACATTCCCTCGGGATTCACTTCTGAAGGACTAATTGGGAGGTGGACACAGGGCTCCAAGTCCGTTTCCAGGACACAGTGTAAACACCCCTGTGGTCCTCAGGCTCCCAGGGCCGCCGCACCCAGAGCTCCCTGGAGACGGGAAGACGGGAGGGCGGGTGGAGACTGGCTCCCTCTGCACAGCCAGCCCGGGTATCATCCCCCCTACCTGCCCCCAGAGGACCCTGCAGCCTGCCCGCCTCAGCTCCAGCGGCCCGCTCTGCACCGCGACATCCCTGAGATTGGGCTTCCACATTTCTAGACATTTCTAGGTCTCCTGGCTGCCCCGGAGGTCACGTGAGCCCAAGTACCAAAACTGACAAGGTAGCTGAGGGCAGACCCTCTTGGTAAAGACTTCCCACTCTCCTCTCATAAAGCAGGGAACAGAGGCCCTAAGAGGACCCGGAATGCTAGGGGGATGTCCCTGCAGGCACTGAGGTTGGCACAGTCAGGTAACCGCCAAGCAGCCAGGTCCCCCTGGGGTCTTGGGGGCCACAGGAGTGTGCGAATGCACCTTCCTTACTTGTTCCCTGGGGTGCCCGGAGGAAATGTAACCACCACAGGGACAAGGGGGGCCCGAGGAAGGAGGAGAGCCCAAGTGGCAGCTGTGCAACTTGCCCTGGAGGCCACCACCCCAGCCACGGTCACCAGGGCCGCTGCCTCTCCAGAGACAGAGGTGGCTGTGCCCCTTCCAGCCCGAGCTCCGTGCAGCCCAAAGGACACCTGGATCCCTTCTGAGCACTGGCCGAAGTGGTCCAGCAGGATGCCCAGGCGGGATACAGAGTGCGGTTCCTGCATGACTGTGGCGAGGAGAGGAGCCGACCTGGACTGGGCCCCACTTAAGTCTGTGGGCCGCCTGGCCTCCAGGTGGCTGGAGGGGCCACTATTGGACCTTGCCAGGCCAAGAGCGTGGACCTCCAGTGAAGCGCATCTTGGCCCGCCCTGTCTGTGGCTCTTTGCAGACACGCCCCTCAGCCTGGCGTGTGCTCCCTAGACCACTGCTGGGTCCGACTTCTTTACTGCACATCCTGCATACAAAGACTCATGGAGATCATCCCTGCCTCACAGAGTAGGAAACCTACTCTTGAAGGGCTCACTAACTGGGTCAAGGTCAACCAATGAGAAACTGATCCCACACTCTTAACTGCATAATTTCCATCTATTTTATTCCACATGGCTATTCCTTCCACTAAGCTGGTGAAGGAACAAAAATTCAAATATTCAGCCCTGGATGTAATGTGTGCTTTTCAAAAGAGGTCTTTAGTTTAATAGGAGTCCAGTCTGAAATATTAGAAACTGTTTGGCTGGTCATTTTTTAAAACGTATTCAATAAACAACACCCTGAAAAGTCGGAGCCATACGTACACACACTCCACTCGTTTCCATTCCTTTAAATTTGAATTACAATTTCAGAACTTGTTCCATAAAGATCATGGTCTTCTCTTACAAAAACTGAAGACACTTACAAAAGATCACACTGATAATGTAAACATCCATAAGATGAAAAGACACCAGCTGCTATTTGGCACTATGATTGCTAATGTCTGTGCTATGTGAAAGAACCCTTAGAAAGGAACCTATGTGGCGTGAGATGAGTGTCTAAAGGTTCAAAATGAATCAACAGTATTGGATAACAATATAATTCTTGCCTCAGAAGCTGCCTCAGGATCAAGTGCATCTTCAGTTAACGTAATAGGAAAAGAGGCAATGGATTTTATTTTCTTAAGTGGCCCACAAGGTGGCAGGCACCATTCTAGGCAGACTCTGAACCAACAGATTGGTTGGCCTCTTGGAGCTGATTTCCAGAAAATAGATTTTGTTTTTTTAATATAAAGGGAGGTGCACGGTCCTCCGTGAATGGTTGGTGAGCTCCACTGGAGAACTGCAAGGCCTCTTCCAGGGCTGACACAGGGGCAGGGTCATCCCCTCGGGCTATACCCCAGAATCTTCTGGGGAGCTACTATCATTACTGATGACCAGGCCAACCCCAGACTGATTTAATCAGGTTTCCTATGCATCGGGCCGAGGCATGGATACTTTTTCAATCCCCAGATGATTCAACTCTTTTGCCAGGGTAGGGAAATTACTGAGTTACAGAAGAAGGAAAACAGAAACAAGAGAAGCTGAAACAAAATAGAAAGGGGGACTTAAAGGATGAAACAGAAGGTTCAAGGTAAGGGGAAGAGAGAAAAACAGTGAATTCAAAAGAAATTTGGCAGTTTGGAGACGTAATAGGTGATTTCATTCTTAAATAGCAATTTTAGGCATTTTATTCAAGGAAAAAATGCAGACTGTTCAACGTAACCTATGCTTATTTCAAATGCTAATATTGAAAAGAAATGGAGCAATGACTTATCTTTCCCATATTCTCCCTCCTTTCCATCCTATTAACAATGCAGAAACACTGGACTTAAGCCACTTAAAATGATCCGATCCCACACAGGACGGCAGGAGATGGGAAGCCTACAGCACTGGAGGGGGCTGAGAACATTCCTTGTTAAGAAGGCCAAGCTTATCAGCACTGACCTCATACAAAGTGGGTCAAGCTCATTTACTTGACTTCTTCCTTCTCATGGAACTTAACCTTAGCTTCACTAGTTTGATCCTCAGATTTGGGCCCAGGATCCTTGTAACTGATGTCTCCAGGCAGGTCAAATGCATGAGGCAAAACGTTTCCACTGGCCTTGCTCACAGCAGCCATCTTGCAAGGACAGAAATGTTGTGAATCACAAAGGACACCTCATCTCTCTGTTGCTTGGCCAGTTTCTATGCATGGTCCAAATGTCCAAAGTCTGTTCTCTCTAGAAACGTGAGTGAAAACTTTTATTATCTTAAGCCACCAGTTTGTGGTGCTTTATTATGGCAGCACTAGCCGACTAATACAGGTACTATGAAGCCAAAGGAGATAACACAAATTTCATTTTCACCTGCTTTCTAGTCACGTTTACAACTGGCCTTGCTGTAACACTGGCTGTGGCTGACGTGATTAAGAAACCACACTTGAACTTTAAACTCTTTCAGAGACTTGAGAAGCACCTGGGCTCAGTGTCTGTCTCAGAGAATAGTTTCACCAAAACAGCTGTATTAGCGTTGTTCTTTCGTTCCCATGACTGCTGAGACACACCGAGGACACAGGGAGCAGGACTGCTGAGTTCAAGCTCTCAAACACCCCAGTCAGGGAGAGGAGCACTGTCACTCAGGGAGGACAGGGGGATGCCGCTCAGTTTGAGATTCAAGAAGGTAATGCACAGTGTGGACTCAGCATTTCTATTTGTAAGCTGTGAGCAAACATGAATCTTTTCTCTTTCCTGTGGTTCTATTCATTGCTCTGTTGGACAAGAGTCTTACCTTGGGAGCAATGGCAAAGCAAGTTGAAACCATTGTAGGTTTGATGCTAGGAGGCCCCACAGACATTTGGTCATCTCAGAAAATCATCTGCAAAGAAGTGATAGCCAGGGCATTTTCATCCATCAGAATGAGAGGCATGTGTGCGTACACATCAGGCCCCAAGTTCAGACCCTCTGAAGGGGCCTGTTTGTGGGAATAGAGTTGCTAGAACACCTGAACTGGGTATGTCTGTTTCAAGCTTAATGGAAAGAGAGTCTCTGTCTGAGGTGATGAAAGGGTTTTAGAAATAGATAGTGGTGTTGGTTGCACAACATTGTGAAGGGACTAACTGCCAGGAGATGGTACACTCAAAAGTGCAGCAGATGGCAATTTTACATCATTGATATTTCACCACGAGTTTTTTAAGAAAGCATTCATGAAGAATGTTGGGAGCATGCGAAGTCCTCAGAGAAGACGATAATATGAGGGATTCAAAAACAAAATGTCTTCCTTGCCAAATGTGGGCTTCACCAAAAGCCTGTGAACCTGACTTTGGTGTCAGTGAAACACATCCTCTGTGACATTGTACTGACAGGACAGCCTAGTGGCTTCAGGGTGTGGAGAACGGGTGTCCCTGCGTCCTTAGCACTAGTGAGAGACAGATGCCGTCAACAGGAAGGGCCTCTTGTTGCCACTGGTTGTTCAGGTACCTCTGCTGCTGGGAATGTTTCCTACTGTGAGCTTGGAGCAGGCGCTGTCCGTGGTGCTGAAATTCCCCTGAAGGCCTCAGTCCCCGGAGACGGTCTGTGTTCACGCAGTCAGGCCCAGGCTGGAGCTCCGGGTATTGGCCTTCAGCTGTTCAGCCTGTTCTTATCCAAGCAGACCAGCTACCCTTTTGCAATCCTGAGAGCACGATATTGACACACAAGTTGATTTTTCATCCCACGACATACCAAACTCTTCTTAGACGATATCAATTATGCAATAGGAAGGCTTCCTTGGTAAAGACCCAAGAGTTGTATTACTTGAATTAGCTGTATTACTAGAATTGGCTATTGGAACTGTTACCATATATTGTTGAGGAAAAGTCGACACACCCTGTGTTTCAAAGCCTTCATTTATGCTTGGGTAATGAGCTAATTGAATGAAAGAAACTGATTTAACACACTTAAATGATGCATCAATCATCTGTATTAGTTGCAACCCTAAGTTACTTTTCCTTAACACAATAATATTGCACTTTTACTGTTTTGACATCCGCGAAGCAACACCACTTCACTGCAAAATTACCCACGTGCAACTGAGTACCTGATACATGCATCCTAATTTTGTGAAGAATGACAGAAAAGATTACGTCATCTCATTAAGAAAACATTTCCTTACACACCCGGTTTATTTTGGTTTTCTTTAAAAGAGTTATAGCGAAGAGCTATTTCAAAAGTTGGCCATTTCTCCTTTCACCAGACGTGCTCACAATTTCCAATAATCCTGAAATAAACACCAAACAGGATGAGTTTATGGACGCTTCAATCTGGCTATTCACCATAAGACAAACTAGATTTATAGCGTCTACACATGGTTAAATATTCTAAACATTTGTCAAAAATTGTCATATCAGTTAGTAAGTAACTACACTCTGAGACTCCAATTGATTTACTTGCCAACATCTAAAATAGTGTTAAATTAACTAAGACAGTGAGTCCCCAGTCTGTCAGGCCTGTTTTATGTGGCACCTCTTGTTAATCATAGGTATCCAACTGGCTGAGTGGAGGTTTGCTCACAATATAAACAGTTTACTACCCAATTTTCTGTTCTCCTTTGTGTTATTTGCCGGCGCCGTCCTGACTGGTCCATTGCTGCCTAGGTCTCACTGTGAAAATTAGGCCTGGGTTACTGGTTTGTTCTTTCATTTCCTTGTTCTTACTAAAACAATTCAGATATTTATTTCTTGTTTCTGGTTTTGTTTTTGTTTTTTTTTTTTTTTTGAGTAAATAGCAAGGCGTGGTGGGGAGACGGATTCTGGAAGTTGGCCTGACTCTGAAATCCAGCTCTGTCCCTCATGTAGCTCAGGCCAACCTCTTGGGCTCTTTATTTTCTCATTAAGACCACAGAGCTACCATGACTGCTCCATTGGGTTTTGGTGAAGGAAATATCAAAAGGGATATGAAAGTGCTTTAGTACCTTACAAAGAGCTACACAGCAGAAGTTAGTATTGTTATTCAAACTAAAGCTGATAAATTATAACTTAGAGAGTAACTAAAATGAATACAGGAGGTAATTCACTGAGTAAACCTTCATAAATCCCTAGCAGAATGGACACAATTTGTTCTGCCTTCAAACTCAAGGTGTTGGACGGGAGCCTGGTTGGCAAAATGTATTCCCTATGTGAGGCCTTTTAAGGACTGGACAACAGGAGGAAGACAAGACTCTCTAGGATCTGCAAATGTGAAATTAGAGCCTTTCCATGTGCGGGATGTATTTATGGATCCTAAGGGGAGAAGCGGTAAAGGGTGAAGTACGATTCTTGAGCTGGGAAGGTGCTTCAGAACATGACTCCCGCCAGCATGTAGCTGCCGTTGGGGTGCAACGCTCTTCCAAGTACTGGAAGGCCCAGAGTCATCATTCTATTCAGTGCATCTGGGGGTCATGTCACCCCCATGCGACATGCAGGCAGGCATGGTTATCTAATGCAAATTAAAAAATAGGAACAGCGTCTTGGTTCAGAGACTAAAACGTACAGTCTACAAAGTAACTTTGTGTATTTATTTGCCTTGACTGATATTTTGTCTATTGATGATCATCAGCATCAAACGTCTAATTGTTGAAAACAAATAATTTACAAGTGATGCGTGTTTATTAGGAAAGCATATGGCTTGCTGTCTCATACCCCCTAGTGATAAGCAGCAGTGATGTTTAGTCTCTGCTACTTGCAGGCGATGCCTCCCATTAAACGCCAGATGCAATATGACTCCAAAGAAAACTTGCTTGACATGTGCTCTGGGAGTCTTATTGGATGTCCAAATGCATAAATACTCTACTCCATACAAATAAAGGAGGTCTATGATTGACAGCCCAAACCTTTAACTTCCCTGTGTGCATTCAGAAGGCAGCCTAGTGTCCTTCAGTTCCTCTTCTCTAAATCTGTTTTCTATTTCTTTTCCTGCCTGTCCATCTTGGAACAGGATAGCCTGCATACCACAGGACAACACAAAGACATAAAGATGAAGCACGCACTTCTCAGGGTCCCCCACACTGCGGAGGCAAGAACAACCTGAGATTCCACTGTCATTCTTAATGGGTCTCAGCAGCGTTTCTGCAATGAGGTCTAAACTAAGCACTTTATGTTTCAAATTAAATCAGGTATGAGGATTATTAAACATCTGAAGAAAAGAAAAAACTGAGATCTTTACCTTGTCATTTCGTACAAACGTACCTTCAGTTTGACGTCTTTAACTACAAAGAATTTATCTGCAAACTTTCTAAATTCCTTCTCAACGATTTCTTAACTGGTGCCCTTCACATCAATGTAGTGGCAATTGGCACTGGCAAAATGGCAGGAAATAGCCTGTGCAAAGTGAACCAATTAATATTAGAAAAAAATCCATTAACATTAGCATCCAAGCAAGGAGTCTTGTTTTAGAAAGTTATTTCACCCACATTTGATTTCTAGATTGAAGGTGTTCCATTGCGTCCTAAATCAGTCTTTTTGTGACTCAGTCTCTTCTCTTTTGCTAAAATAGGCTAACTGAGATATTACAAGAGGGTTTTAACTAGTTGCGATATTTATTTTCAAAAAGTATCTATGAGGCAGGTAGCATAATTATGTAAGTAAGAGGTCTTTAACTTTTAGCCTTTGATTTTTCTAATGACTGAATATGATCCAGTCTTAAAAAGGAATGTCTTCCGGGGTTTTTCACCATCTTCTTAGTCACGGAAGTTAGCTACGCAATTGACTTTGTAACCGGTTATTTCAACGGCCACAGATTATGAAAAACAAAAAATGAAAATACCCTGCAAATGAAAATAACACACACACATCCCTCTCGAACCGAAAAGACATTTACAGTCCAGTAGCACTCACATATGATATCTGTCTTGTTTCCCTCTGAAGGTAAGAGGGAAGTTACGTGGTTCTCCTCATTCTTGAAAAAGTTAGAAACACATCTAAACCGCAAGGCAATCCTTAAAACTCACTTTCCTCATCATAAGTTAGTTATCTTAAGGTGACCACACGTGTCAGAAGGACTATGTACTTTGCCCAAAACATCAACTTTCTAGACAGTGGAGTCCCAAACTCCATTTCCCATGTACGGCCCAGTGCCATGCCGAGCCGTATGGGAGCCTGAGGCAAAAGGGAAAGTGAGCGCTCCTCTGGACATGTTTTTACGTAGTTTTTTAATGGTTAATATTTTTGCAAAGATAAAGTAGTTGAAAATATACTGAAAAATTGCAAAGTCGTGTATATTAAACTTCACATTATCTGTTTCCTTGCACTATGTATCCACCCACACAGCATGGGTCTGAGGGTCGTGCTAGCGAAGAGGCTGATCTTGTCTTTAAAACTTTGGCATAGTGCTTATCATGCATTTTGTGGCATTAATTTTTATTTTTTAAAATATCATATAACTTGGATGCTGACGGGTTTTTTTGGTGCCCTGCTTAAACTGAGACCCTGAGGAGAGTGCCTTCTCGCTTCACCTCATCCCGGTCCTGTTGAGCCAGGTGGAAATATGAATGAATGGAAGATGAAAACTGACAACTAAGCCTTGGTCTCAGGGAGACAACAAGGGTTGGTGTGACAAACTGGAAATCCTCGCTCAGCCCCAAAGAAGCCTCCAATATTTAGTATCGAGAGCTATGTTACCATGAGAAATGTGAGCCCATAGTACTGTCAAGTCTACTGAATTTCAAAGGAATAAAAAATCTGGCCTTATGATAAATTTTGTTCATTTTTAATGGAAGCAATGGAATCAAGAAGTTTCAAACACTCTGAGGCTAAGGGATGAAAAACATGGCTGCCTGCTGAATCTGATTCCTGGACAGCCAGTTCAAAACCTTTGTTTCAGATAAAAAATACTTTTCCAGCAGCAATGATCTTATAAACTTTCCTCTCATAAGGTTAGTATGAGCTATAAATATTCTAAGCTTTATTATTTTAGTCGGTGAGCCATTGTTTTTGCCTCCAAACTCAGGGGCTTTCAGCTATGAAGTAAGCTCTTGGTCTGAAGCAATTCTATGAATGTCTGTGATTCAGTATCAATAGGGTTGGAATCCTGAGGTCACCCAGATTCTTATTGAAAGGAGTTTAAAAAGCATGAGGTAGACAAATGTATTCCCTGGTAAATAAACCAGACTAAAGGCCAGTTTACTTAAAAGCCACAAATCTTTTAAATGTTTGTATATCTTGACATTTTTGTTTCTAACCCATTCATCTTTGGAAAGTGCAGTGCTGTTCATGCACACCTTCTGGAATCCTTGAGTTTTGTTTCGACCAGATCCATGGATGAGCAAAGGGTGAAAGAAAACGGTGTCTCCCTTCTCCATCACGAGGTGCACTCGGTCGTTGTTTTCATCATAGTCCTCGATGCCATGGAATATTGCATTAACCCCCTCCTAGAACATATAAGAGAAGCCAAGTCTGTATTTGAGGGAGTATAATAATTAAAAATTTTATCAATGACTCATCAGGAAAACCAAAGTTTCTCGAAGTTCTTTCAAGACAGAGATAAATAAATTGGAGTCTTAAAAAGAATTAAATATACAAAAGCTTCTCAGATGTCTGCTTTTAGAAAGTCACCTGTTGATATTAAGATCATGGATATCTTGGACCAAATAAAAAATTTGGAATTTTCACCTACCCTTCATTACTGAATTATAAGTGAAGATCTAGACCAGCTTTGCATTTTACCGTTAACTCAGGGGACCACTCTTTTAGCTGAATCTATAATTATTCTTTCCCAACACGATATTCTCCCCACCTGGAACTTGACATAAATCATTCTTGTATTACTGAGGAGTATCGCTGAGAAGCCAACTATTCTCCCAAACTAGAGGAAATAAAATGTTCGATTTTTCTGAGCTCAAATATCACTCACGTCATGTCCAGAGTAAAGAAAGAAGAATAGTACATTAAAACATTGTGTTTGGTTATAACTATTTCCAACATTAGTTACTGTTTTAGGTATGGTTATGTTTTTAATAATAAAGAAACTAAAGGGAGAAGTGACTTAAAGTTTACAAGCCTTGATGGAGGGGAGGCTGTTGCTGTTTTGGGAGGGCAGTGTCCCATTCCTCTTCCTAAGACTATCTCAAATTCCTATGAGAAATGGCTCCTTTCCTGCTGCATTCTATTGGGACTTTGAGCCAGTGTGCTTCTCTCCTGTCAAGCATGGATAGGTGACCCAAGCTAAACCAATGTGACCTCCCACTGGAGCCCTTTAGAATCTGAGCAGAGGATCAAAGAGACTAGACATAGTCAGGGTTCAACTGCCCCACCAGGCACCCCTCCCTGACTGTTCCTGCCAACTGATGACTTCCGATTTCCTGCCCACCAGAGCTAGCCAGCCTTTCCTTGGACTTTCCACATCCCCGAAGCCCTCCAAAACACCCCATTTGGCTTAAGTCGGCCAGAGCCCACTTCTGTTGTTTGCACTGAACCTTTCCTATATCTCAACTTAATTGATGAATCTCACAATTTCAGATTTTATATCAGAACGCAGACTAAAATATTTTCACTCAGCGCTAATCATCAGTCAAGAATTCAAACTAAAGGAGACAGAAATTCCTATAGCCATAGTCTTTACATCCTACAGAACCACATTCATTCTCCCTCCCTTAATAATGGGAGCTTTACCATTTTAACCATCATTATGGGGTTTTAAGACCTTATTGTCTTACAACTAAAATGCTAATAGTCTCTCTGGTTTCTCTACCTCTGGACTCCTACACCCCCAATACATCCTGCCCAGACCCCAAGATTTCCATCTTGAAGGACCTATTTGATCTCATCATTCATGGTCTGAAAAACCTTTGATAGTCCTCTGGCATCAACAGCTGAGTCCAAAAACCATGGAACAGCCATGCAATGAAATCCCACTCAACCTTCCTCAGAGCCTCCACTGGTCCCTCCAGCTGGAAGGAGAGGAGCTCTCCCTCTTCTTTACTCTGAGGGCCATCAGTCAGTGTGTAAAACTTACTTGACACTTGTCACATGCACCTGGGGTGGCCATATTTAAGTCTTACCTCTGCAATTAGTTCTAATAATCTCAGGTCCTACACAGCACCTACCAAAGTTCCCCACTTTGGTTGGCTTTCAAACACTTGTTGAAAGAACAGAAATGTTGATGATTTTACGTGACATCGTTGAGTTTTCCCTGATCCTAATTGGAACTCCTAGAGCAATATTTTGCTAAGGAAGGAAACGCCATTAGTAAAGCTCTTGATCTATACTGATGTGAAATTGAAACAATATAAGATTCTGATCAAGACCCAGAACCTAGGAAGACCTGCCTCCCACTGGGGATAATGGTGTGGCTTCAAGGAGCTTTTGTGTGTGCCTGGGAGTACGGCCAGACAGCCATTGTTCCGGTCGACGTGCTCCATGGCCGTCCAAGCACAAACAATGTTATTGCTGGGCCTGAAGGGGAAATAGTGCAGGTCCTGGTGCAAGGTATGATGGGATGTCTTCTTGCCTGAAACAGAATCTGCTGTTAAAACATGCTCAAGTCTCAGAATTCTTCTCCTCTGCATGAAAACTGGAACAATGACCTATCCCGGCCAAAGCCAAAAATTTGAAACATTTAGAAAATGAGACTCACAAGATAAGCACTGAATTGGAATATCAGATCAACATGTTGATCCAGATTCTATACTTGTTTCTGGCTTTCTTATAGCCAAGTACTGACACACACTATTTTCTAGCAAGTCGTACATATGTTGGTAGCTCTAGTGTCATGTATTTCTTTATAACTCTGGTTAGGGCAGACAGTCTAGTGTTCAAAAAGACTTTGATGAATTATATTGAAGAAAATGGCCAAATCTGAGGTCCCTTGATAGCTTTCCAAGTGGCTGAGGCACAAAAAATTAACTAACTAAATAAAAGTCCTCTCAGAGGATTTCCCCTGAACTAGAGGCATTTGGTGTACAATCCCTGTGTGCAATCAGAGACACCATGATCACTTTTGCTCTCTGAACTTGGGTCCCCAGCCACCCACTCTCTCCAGACAAGACATCCAGGGAGGGAGGGACTTGGTGATGTTAAGCTGCAGGCCTGTCACAGAAACCTTTCCCAGCATCTGGAGGAAGAAAAGGTAGGAAAAGAGGAAGGATCTCTAATGGCTGATTTCCTGTGGCTGGAGCTGAATTTCTCAGCGTGTCCCAGGAGCCACCCGCATTAAACTCTCGGGGAATGGCTCATTAAATGCACATTCCTGGGTTCTACCTTCCGAATCAGCTTCTCTGGGAGTGAGGCCTTAGAAGCTCCATGTTAGCAAGCACAAAACTTTTAAAAACAACTGTAAGATGTGATTTACAAGAATAGATTTAACTTTGTTAGTCCTAATAATGTCTTCCAATCAGGAAGGCAGAATCCACACTCTCATGGGTGAGATCATTAACAAAGCTCAGAGATGCTCGAGAAGAGGAGCCTCTGGCACATGAAGAGAGGTGTTTCTGAAACTGCCTTTTTGAGGAGCCAGTCATCTGAAAATGCAGCAATAACCCCACAGTGGAGATCTGAAATCACTCACTATGACACATCAATGTTGATAGGATGGAAGCTATTTTAGGACATCAATAAAAGTCCACAGATTCATTTAGGCAAAGTTTAGCAGTTACACACATGGCTATGGTTGGAACATCCACATTATGTACCCTAATTAAGAAGTTTTTAATTCTCCTTCAAGGGAGCCCTTTACCAGAATCTGGAGGTTTGTTTATCAGCATTGTATGCATGGCCATAATATTGGGTCCAGTGAAGCACTCCACATATTTCAGAACCTAAGGGAAAAGGGGGGAAAAAAGCTCATGGGAAATCAGATGCACAAGCAAGTCACACAAAGTCCAACTATCTACACAGGAATCCAGACGGCAATATTTAAAGAGCAATTGGTATTATACAACGTTGCAGACAAAGCCTGAAAAAGTGAGCAATTGGAAATCTACTATACTTTGAATAAACAGGCTTTTTGGAGCCAGTCGGAAACTTAACCACTTTTTCTACAGGAAAGGTACAAGTGCCTAAGAGATATCAACTGGGAAGGACAGGAATGCCTTTCTTTCAACCAAAGCTGTGGACGGTTGTCCTGTGAGAAGGCAGCTTCCTCCTCCTTCAGGTGACTCTTCCTAAGAAGGGACCATGAAAGGACCCAACACCTCTGCAGCTGTCATGAGTAGCCCAGAGGAAAGCTGAGCAGTGGCTCAGAGGACACTTCATGATCAGTGCAGCCACTCACTCAACATCTCTTGACTGACATCTGGGAACCAGGCAGAGTGATGGGAAATGGGGACACAACGGTGAGCCGTATAAGCAGGTCCCTCCACCATGGAGCTTATATTCTAGTGGGAAGACGATGTGAAACAAGCAGTGATATGGGCAACTGTGGTGAGACATAACCAGACCAGATTCACAAGACAAAGAGAAAAAAGAAAACATGATTGAATTTACCATGAATAGGCTCAGCAGTTTCACCGCTGTGGATACACTGTATGGAGTGTAAGAAAGGTTGTCTCAGTAACGCAGAATTCCTGCCCTTCTTAACCAAAGATAACTAGCACACTCTGCAGCAGGGTTTCTCAACCCGGGCACCACCAGCATTGGGGGCTGGGTAAGTCGTTATTCAGGGAGCGGGCTGTTCTGTGCTTTACCGGATCCCTGGGCCCCATTAGCAGCATCCCTGGCCTCTAGCATTAGAAGCCACTAGCACACCATCCCTCCTGTGGGACAACCAAACATATCCTCAGGCATCGCCTAATGTCCACCTCCGATTGAGAACCACTACTCCAGGGCCACAGTTGAAAGGTGTGAGATAAAGGAAAAACAGCCAATTTCAGAGTCAGGATGCAGATGGGCTATAGACTCAGAAAGAAAGAAAACGCAGGAAAGCCTTGAACCTCAGGGAGAGTGCAGTATCTGAAGAGCTCCTCATCTTCTTGGAAATCTTGGACCTTCGTAATCATCTTTTCACTTGGAACATATTCTGATTTTGCAATGGTCACATCTCTCATTACCACTAATCTCATTGGTTCCACCTCCTTTCTGCAGATTCTTTCAAACTCATTCCTAGAAAATTAAATGGGCAATGATGTCAATACCGCTGACTCCAAGCACCTGCCTGGCCTTGTTCTGTGGAAAGACGGGAAGATTTGCGGGTGGTTTCTCTGCCCCCAGTTGGCCTCCAGCCCCAGGTAGAAGAGCTGTGATGAGAAGGAGGAGAAAATGGCCAACTCAGAAGTCCCGGTCTCCCAACTGTGAGGCTGCAGTCCCCCACCAGAATTCAGATATTCCTTGGCTTAGCAGACAAGTGGGGAATAGTCATGATTTGCTTACTTCTGAAAATCGTAGGGAACACTTCCACAGCACTCACACGTGCCAGGCCCTGTTCAAGCATTCTCTCTCTATTTTACCTTATTTAGTCCTCATGACAACTCTAGGACAGAAGTGCTACATTATCCCATTTTACAGATGAGCAAACAGAGGCAGGCACAGGCTCAGGAAACTGCCCAGGACACACAACGTTCAGTGGTGGGGCTCAGATTAAAGCCACTCAGTCTGGCTCCAGCCTATGTTCCTAACCACTTCCTAATGACCCAAATCACTGGAAAATATCTGAACCTGCACAGGCTAATCTTTCTCTCGTTCCCATTTCATACGTAAAGCACATATTTCTGTAAAATAGCAAATAGCGTTACTGTACCTAAAGCATTCAATACCAGCATCAGAGACCAGCTTTTTAATTACAAGAAAGCCATTGTCTTCATAAAATTGTCTCTGTTCCAGGGTTAGAACACTGTTATCCCGAGTATACCTAGAGGAGAAAAGATATTCTCAAATGAGTCCAATCAAGAAATCACAACCTAACAATATGAATCATAAAACTGAGAAACCCTCAGACTCCTACACCCAGCATTTCTATTTCTAAGGCTTTACCCTCAGGACATATTCTGTGAAAAATTTAAAAGCTTCAAGTCCAAAGTATTAATTATTGTCACCAAAAAAACTTGCATTAATGGAAGAATAATTAACTAATTCTATTATATACACTCAATGGGATATAAGTCAGGAATTAAAAATGAAGATAATGTTTCAGCATGAACAACGCTTATTATAGTAAAATATGATTACAATTACGTGAAACCAAGACATTATTTGTAAAAAAAAAAAAAAAAACCCAGACTGCAAAGAAATACAACAAAAAATATTTTTTAACAGAGATCGCCCCAATGTAATGAAATTATAGCAGATTTTAAAAAATTCTTTCTATTTCTCTGATTTTTTAATTTTTTCTGTAAGGAATACATATGATTTTTCAGGTGGGAAAAAATTCAATATTCTTACTTGTCTAGTTCATGCATTCTCAGAAAAACCAAAGTAACAAAATCCAAATAAGAGTATAGCGTACACACAACCTCAAATCATTCAGTCCATTCTTCTGGATTGGAATTGTGACTCATGAGAACATACCATGGGGATCATGGTCTTTCCTTTAAAGACAATTTGAGATAAACCAAGATGCTACCTAATGTATCAATATGACCAAACTACAGGTTAATTGTAATGAGATATACCACACACGAATTAAAAAAAAATCACATTATGCACTTTTTGACATTTGTCCTCCATTCTGAATTTTAAAATATATGTAGAAAATTAAAGTCAGGGTCTTCAAAATTTTCCACGACTGTTCTAATTAGAAAAAGTCCTGGAAATGGAGGAATGTATAATGAATTCTCATCAGGCAACATGATACATTGTATTTTATATCCTAGTTACCACTAGAAAAACCTTTAGATACATTGTATGGTTCAAAACTAAAATTCAATCTACTTACTGGAATTGTTGAAGATGGAAACCGGCAGGAGGAACAGCCCCTGAAGTGGGGTGAGCTATCTAGGAGGTGAATTAAGGCAGATAAAGTAAAATTGAGGAGTCAATCTTTCCTAGAAGCAACAGTCTGCCCTGGATTGGCTCTCACAAGGGAAGGCAGGTCCTAAACGGACATCAAGCAAACTGCTGACACACATAACCTCTGACACTGATGCACTGCTGCTGGCAGCACTCCATTTCATTCTCACAGTAGCCTGAGGAGGTAGCTGGGGGCCAAGAGCTTTGTTATCCTTCCTGCTGAACAGAGCACGAAGCCTAGGCCTGGCGGCTCAGGAACTGGTCCAAGGTCACCCAGCAGAAAATGGCTGAGCCGTGACTTGACCCACACGCTTTTCTTCATAGCTTCCATCTATTCTCTTTCATGTGACTACGCCTTCCACTAAACTGCTGAACAAATCATTGGAGGGCTATTCTAGAAGTAAGAAGATACATGTGCTATTCACAAGAGGTACTTAATTTAGTGGGAGTCCCGTCAACATATTGGAAACAGTTCGGCCGGTCAAGAAAAAAAGTCTATAAAATAAACAGTGACTCCAAGAAAAGTATAATCCACACAGTTGAGTATGTTACAGAACTAGAAACTCTAATTTTCTTTTCGATCCAGTAGTCACAGATTATTGGTTTAGCATCTCGTTGTTTCTTTTTTTCTTCTCATTTTTTTCATTGTTTCTTTAGCTTGAAGAATTACCTTCAGAAGGTCCCTTCTCATCAATACATTATTTTGTAAACGATGTCTTTATATAATGGGGACAATATAATAGTCAAAGAGGGAGGCAGGCCAGGAGGCAGAATTACTAGCTACTGTCTGTTTTCCCCACAGCGGAGAGGTTAACGACCTTCTTCACCTATTCTCAGCACAATGTGGTCACCAGGACATTCTGGACGTTGGGCTTTTGGTTCAAAGTGCCTTTGTCCTTTCTACCACTCCAGCATGATGTTTTTCATTATTGATGTTCTTGCTTTTGGAGAATACTTTTAATGCTGTGGGAATGTTTACTATATAAAGTTAATAAATCTTTACAGTGTTTACTATGTAAAGTAGTAAATATTGACTACATAATGCTAGTAAACATGAAAAAATGGATGCAAAAGTGTACATACAGTATTCTTCTAATTATCTAATTATGTAAATGCATAGAAAAGCGACACACCAAAAAGTTTACCAATAATGACTGTGAGTGGTGGAATACGGGTCACATTGGTTTTCTCCTTTATGCTTCCCTGCATTTAAAAACTGCATTACGTTTTGTACTTCAAAAATTATTCTTGATTCCAGAGTCCATGTTTCTTCAAAACAGTTAGGGATGGGGAGAAACTGTCACAAAATTTCTAGTAGTCTATTTAAGATTAAACCACACACATTCACTGAAAATCTAGGCAGAACTGTCCCATACCAGAGCCACTAGCCACGTGCATTTAGATTGAAATGTGTTTAATGAAAGCTTCAGTCCCTCAGCGGCACTCGTCACATTTCAGGGGCTCCATAGGCACGTGTGGCTAGTAGCTACGGTATGGGACAGTGCTGGGACAGATTTCCACCATCACAGAACGTTGTACTGGATGGTGCTGTTCTAGGAAACACACATGTAAAAAGAACTAAGCTCTGACCTCACAAATATTATAATAAGAACCAGCAGGATCAGATATCAAATTTAAAAGTACTAACAGCCTGGACAGGGAAACCTTAATTTCTAGTTCCAGTTATATCTCATTCCAGTATATTGCTGGTTCCACAACTGAGCAGGTATCAGAAACCAAAAGTGAAAACAGATTGCTGGCCTCTCCCCCAGGTAAGTTGATTCCACAGGTCTGAGATGAGCCTGAGAATCTGCATTTCTAAGTTCCCAGGTGATCTTCATGGTGCTGGTCGGGGGACCACACTCTGACAACCACTGATTTCGTTAAATGACCTTGGCCCAGAGTTGTGAACTCCCCTAGCCTCAGCTTCTGAGTCCTCACCTGGAAATGAGGTTCCGTGATCACCTGGGTTCCCTTTAACGGTCTACGGACGGATTTAAATTTACAAGGGTTCTGATACCTCGCTGCTTGGAATCAGCCGGGAGAGCATTGGTGACAGTAAAACGAACAGCTGTATCATCATTTTAGGAGACATTTCAGGATCCTAAATAAAGCAGAATAGAAGTCGCTTATGGAAAAATCTAAGCCAAAGTTTCCTACGGAGCTTCCCAAGTCTGTCCCGAAGAAGACACTTCTCCTGAGCAGGCAAAAACAGTTCTACAAGGCAGTTTGGTTTCCGTGCCACTCAGTGACATCTCCCCGCATGCGTCCCGGGCAGCACACGCATCCCCCTGGGATTCACTTCTGCAGGGCAACTCCGCAGGCGGACACAGGGCTCCAAGTCCGTCTGCAGGACACGCTGGAACGCGCCTGTGGTCCGCAGGCGCCCAGGACGGCCGCACCCGGAGCTCCCTGGAGGAGGAAGACTGGAGGGCGGGCGGAGAGCGGCTCCCCCTGCACAGCCGGCCCGGGTGTCCCCCGAGAGGGCCCTGTGGCCGCCCGCCCGCCAGCCTAGGCTCCCGGGGCCCGCTCTGCGCTGCGGCGTGCCTGCGCTGGGCTTCCACATTTCTACACGTATCTAGGTCTGCTGGCTGCTGCAGAGGTCACGCGCCGACAAACGCAGAAAATGACAAGCAGCTGAGGACGGACGCCCCTGGGAAGGACTCCCCACCCTCCTCTCATAAAGCAGGGGACAAAGGCCAGAGAGGGACGAACGCTGGATGGACGCCGCTTCAGCCACCGCCGCCAGGTCCCCCTGGGGCCTTCGGGACCACGAACTGGCGTGGCGGCTGCGCGATGCGCCCTGGGGCCACCTCCCCGGCCGGGTCACCAAAAACCCTGCCAGGCGCGGACACCGAGACGGGGAGCCTTCCAGCCCGAGCCCCGCGCAGCCCAAAGGATACGACGGCCCCGGCCGAGCAGCGGCCCAGCTGGCCCAGCAGGACGCGCAGGCGGGCGGCAGCGCGGGGCTGGTCCATGACCGCGGCGAGGAGCTGTGCGGGCATGGCCTTGGTCCCGCTTAAATCGGCCGGCTTCTCTGCCTCCAGGCTTCGGGAGGGCCCAGCAGCGGCCGCGCCCGCCCAGGGCTCTGGGCTCTGGGGAGTGCCGCCCGGACCGCGGGCTTCGGCGGGGAAATGTGACCTTGTTGGGAAAAAAAGAGTCTTGGCACATATGATACAGTTAAGGATCTCGAGCTTGTCTTGGTTTTTCTTCTTTCTTTTTCTTTTTTTTCGTGAGGAAGACTGGCCTTGAGCTAACATCTGTTGCCAATCTTCCTCTTTTTGCTTTAGTAAGATTGTCCCTGACCTAACATCTGTGCCAGTCTTCCTCTAGTTTGTATGTGGGATGCCACCACAACATGGCTTGATGAGTGGTGTGTCGGTCCCTGCCCAGGATCTGCACCCAGCCTGGATGTTCTGAGTGAGCTTCAAGCAATGAAAACTCTTCTCAGGTGACTTTGACATATCACTAGCCCCACTCCCATCCTGTTGAGAAGAGCTGATCTCTGGTATTTGGTGAAGGGTTAAGAGGAAGGAAATTAGAAAAAAAATCACACACACACAAACATGTACTCCACTCATTTCCATTCCTTTAGATTTGAATTACAATTTCAGAATCTGTTCCATAAAGATCATGGTTTTCTCTTATGAAAATAATTGACAGGATAATGATATTTCTAGGGGCACGAATATGATGAAGTTGTGTGCTGTAGTTATAAGACAAACTTTCTGTAAATCATTTCCAGGCAAAGAGATGCAGGCTTATTTCCTACAGTTCCATTTCCAACGTCAGCCATAATTACAAGAAGTCTGAAGAACTGAGACAGTGTGTGATGAAAGAGATTTTAATCTTTCAGTAGGAACTAGACTAAAAGGTATCTATGGATGAATCTGGAAGGAGATGGAATGATAAAGTGGTCACTACTGGAATTGTTTGGATGGAGAAATGTCAAGAGGTCTGGGGTAAATTATCTAGAGTGAAGATCAACCAACCGACAAATGTTTAGATACTTCTTGAGTACCTGTTTCATGCGGGGCTGACTCAAATGTCCAGGGAAAACTAGAAAGGGGTGCAAGCAACCATTCGTGTTAGCAAAGAGTTCATAGTCTAGTTGGAGAGAAGGACGGTAAGTACCTGGCAAGGGCTTAACACTCTGCAGGAGGAATTTCTCCACAGGAAATGAGTGTGGCCAGAGGAGAGGGAGAGAGGTAGAGCCAGAGACACTGCTGGGGGAAGAGGAGTTCCTTTGGGAACGCTAAATTTCCCAAGAGTAAAGAAAGAATGGGACCTATCAGTCTCCCTGGAAATTCTGCTCTTCTCAAACCGAGCATGTAGAAGTGGAAAACTCTGCTCTGGAGTAAAAACTCTGAGATAAGCTTTGCTAACTGCAGCTGTGCATATTCAGCATAATCAACTATTGTTTAATATGACTGGGTCTTTCTGTCCCTCCCGAGTACATGATTGATCTGTCTTTCCCAGGAAGTCAAGGTCCCGGACATCAAGATTCAGCCTCACAAGGTCAAATGCAAGCTGAAGATGAAAACTAACGAGAAAAGTCCAGACAGTCTTAAATTGTTCTGACTTCAGATGTATGAGCCAGTGCTTTTCAGTGTCAGTTTAGCCTTGCCTTTGAAAGACTTATACCTGAATTCGAAGTTTTACACTATTATCCTGTAAAAGGAGAGCAGATCAGCTGGACTATCCTCTTTATTTTCAGAATAAAACAAGCATAGATATCAACGCCTCAGATACTTAACTGTCATATGTATGCATGTGCATGTGTGTGTATGAGTATATATATATACTCATCTCCTTGAGATGTATGTATGTATCTCCTTGAGCCTCACCTCAATCCCACACCCATTTCAATCTTCTGTTCTAGATTGGGTAGCGGTTTTATAGACAACACAATTTACTTTCAGCGGTAATTTGTACCTTTTATCATTAAGAATCCATGTATGAACCATGCAGTGAATAAACATGCCAGAGTCTACAAGGAAAACCAACAGGTTCAAAGCCCTATTCTCAAAAGTAGAGCATGGGGATATCGTTTTCCCTCTGGTTATGTGCTGTATCTTGAATAGGAAAGGGAGTGGGTGAAATGGTCAGACTGCATCATGTAAGACAGTCGGTGACACAGTGCTCATAGGGTCCAGATATGATCAAGGGCTGCTGGAATCCAAGCTTGCTGTCAATGCCAAGGGCTTTGTTTAGTCAGGGAACACCGGGGAAACAGGTCTTGGACCTGTGCTCTGTATAGTTTCCTCTATTTCCAGTCTTAAATATTTGATCCCAACCCTGAATACACAGCTGATGTTTTCAGGGGGTTTTGAACGTTCTTCCTTGTCCTGCTGCCCTTGAAGGGAGTGTTACGCTCGGAAGGATGGCATAGGATGAAGCCCAGCAAAACTTCATGAAAGGAAATAGAAAATTCACTCTATCAGTGATCTGATTGCAGAAAAGCCAATGTATTTTCTACTCAACGTATTTTAAGAACATAATCTGCTCTTCTGTGGTGCAAGAATAACCCAGCAGATTGCAACAATATTTTGGAGAAACATCTAATCCTCAAATACTTGAATTGAGAAACATCACCATTACTGTCGCTTCCCTGTCACGAGTGTCCTTAAGGGTCACAAATTTGAGGTGGCAGCACTACACAGCATCCATTTGGATGCGTAGACCCCTGAATTTTGTCCAGGAGATATTAAGTGAAAAGAAACATATGCACACAGAAGCTTAAGGAGACCTATGAAATGTTATGTTGACAATTATCAATGATCAAGTCCTATATTTGGCTTAGTTCTTAGAGCAGAGTTGGTTAAATTTTGTGTTTAGAGCATCGCCCTGACTTGGTCCATTTTTGAAAATTATAGTATTTGAACCGTCTCTGGGTGAAGGAGAGTTGTCCAACTCACATTAACTGTGACATGTTGAAGGTAACCTTTTATTTTGTTGAGCCATGAAGATTTCAGGGTTTCCTCGTTACACTATTACCACTTAACCTACTCTAATACAGAAATCAACAGGCAATCACAGAAACGCAGATGCCACTCTATATATAAAAATATGTTCAACCTCACCAACAACATGGAGTCTTTTTTTTTCTAACCTACCTAAATGGCAAAGGTTTTTAAGATAAGTTTTGGCATCTCTTCTTTATAAAGGCTCATGATTACTATCAAATGGTTGAAAAATATAATAAAGAATGTTAACTTATTTCTAACTGTGGAAAGTAGAATGCTGGCTGCCAGGAACTGGGCAGTGCGAGAAATGTACATGTTGGTCAACGTTACAAACTCTCACTTGCAAGATGAATAATTTCTGGGGATCTAATGTACAGCGTGGTGACTGCAGTTGATAATAATATGCACTTGAAATTTACTGAGAGTAGATCTTAAGTGTTCTCATCATACACACAGAGACATCACGATGTGAGATGATTGTTAATTAACTTAATTGTGGTCAGTGTTTCACAATTAGAGGCAGATCAGATCATCCTGTTGGACACTTTAAATTAGAGAATTTTGTTTGGCAATTATACCTCAATAAAGCTAGGGAGAAAAATACAGTAAAATAATCTGTGACTCTACATCCCAGGAATCATGTTTTTAGAGAATGTTTATTGAGGATAAAATGCTTCTGTTGTACTATAAGGTATAGAAAACACCAATTTTGTCAAATTGGTATGTACATATTCGAATTATATATGAATAAAGAAGAACACATGGAATTTTAACAATGGTTTTCTCCTGGAGAGCATGAGCATGAGTGAAGTTTTGTTTTCTTTAAATTCTTTCTATATTTTCAATTTTTCTACAGCATATATGTATTCTATTCCATCACAAAACAACAGACCTTTGAAGTACATATTCATTTATTATATACATCTAAAAATATATGTTAACATGATTAATACCAAGATGGAATATACATAAAGTGCTATGGAAGTGTTACCAAACACAAATGCAGGTTCGTTTATCTGCCACACAGTAGGGCCAAGACCTGGAACATCAGGCTTGTGGCAAGGAAAGAGGTTTACTATCGAAAGGCAGCCAGATGAAGAGATGGGATTTAGAAGTCAGATCCACCACCTGGAAGGAAGAAGGTAGGGGTTTTTACATGGGGTTTTAGGTAGGTGAGGGAGAGCATCTGCGGGGGTTATAGGTAGGGCAGGGAGAGCATATGGTCTTCCTGGTTGGTGCCTTTCCACAAGCCTGTTTTTGGCCTTGAAGACTGAAGTTTATTTAGAATCCTCAGACAAAAAGCCAATTGCATATTGCTTACACAATATTTCAGTACCTGCATTGACACGAGGACTCTTTCAACACAACTTGTGTCAATATCAAGCTAAGTTTTGAAATCCCTTAGCAAATAGCTCCAGTTGCTTGAAGGCATTACTGACCCCATGAGGGCCCAGCCTCTTCAGGCTGTATTCACTGGGGCCCCAGAATTTGCCTTTGACAAGCATCCCCATGAGAGTCTAAGGCGGGTGGTCTGGACTGCTCTCTGAGAAACACCGCTGTAAAGACCAGTTCCTCCTCCTCAAATCACATGAATTACATGATCCTCTAAGGACTCAACATTTTCTCGTTCTAAATATGACTCCTCACAAAGATGATTCCCTGTGCATAATCCATTTCATTCACTTGTCTCAGTAGACCTGCCACCAAGGAAAACATCAGCAATTCCAGACATGATCGACATTGAAAGTAGTTCAGATTCAGGCGTCACCAGTGTTTTTTTAAAAACAAAATTTCAACAGTATGTTCATCTTACTCAGAGGTTTCCAATACATTTTGTTTTGCAGACCACTGGTTTTGAGGACCAACATCAGTGTAAATCCCTAGAAAATGTCCAGTGAATTTCAGTTCTGTGGCCGCCTCTCAGGCGCCGCCCACGGTGCTCATGGCTTGAGTTCCAGTTACCCACGTGAAAAGGCTGCCCTTTGGCTCCTGAAGGAGGGGAGCTCCATGGTAAAGCCACTTTCAGGCTTCATTTAAAGAGTGGTGGCTTCCTTTGAAAAGCAGCTGATGGGTTCACAGGGGTGGTGCCTTGTGAGCAGGAAGCATCCAGAAACTTGCAGTGATGGGGTGCTTTCTCTCTGATGCAGACACTTGGCTCAGTGCCCTTATGCTTCATGACAGGAATCCATCTGATCATTTACTAGATTAAATATAAAGAAGACTGTGTTCTTAAGTAACACTGATAAAATCCTTTTGGATTGAGTATTTGTTGTAGAAGTACAAAACTTAATCCAAGAAAGTATAGGTCCCACGAAAGTCTTAAGAGTTTTTAAAACTTAAAATCTACTTTTCCCCAATAAATTGTATTTTGACCACTACACTCCTAATACTTCTAAATAATATGAAAAGGGGCACCTGATTATACAAGTTCAATAAAAAAATAAATATTTATTTGAATGAGTTTACACATGAGCTGCACAATTTTGGCAATGCCGATTTTTAATGGAGATGACAAAAATCATGCACAAAAAAGTACTGGCGCACAGCACAAAATAATGCTAAGAATTCTACTAAATGGCTGCTTTTTTCAAGAAAATTAAAGGCCTGAAATCACTATACAAAACAGAAAATGCATTGAACACTACCATCCACAGAACAGTCTTTATTAGTGCTCATATTTAAAAATTATCTGTATACTTACGTATGGAATTGTAAATGAGTATTATACATGAATCCCTTCCTTGTTACACTATAGAACATCTCATTACATTGCAGAAAGTATCCTTTTTTGGCTCTCCCTAAAGAAAACAGTTAATGACACTACTGTAAATATTAGGAAGTTAACAAAAAAGAAATAAAATTTCCTGTTCATCTTCAACGTGTTTTCCATGCAGAGTGAAGCACTTGCCTTGTTTAACTAAATGGACTGTTGTGAAATGTCCTGGGTCAAAAAGATGCTCTAAATTAGAATATAAGGCTTTACAAGTCAAAGATTTGAAGGAATTCTGCACCAATCTTCCAACTGGGATAGCATTGTGTCACGTACCAATTCTGTCTTTCCAGAACATCACTCAAGACGCTTAAAAAAGGTCAGATTGTTAATGATAAACATCCATAAAATAAAAAGAAACCAACTGCTATTTGACGCTACGATTGGTAATCTCTGTGGTACATGGGAGCACCGTTAAAAAGAGCGTATATGGCAAGAGATAAGTGTCTAAAGCTTCAAAATGAGTCAACAGTATAATTCTCAACTCAGAAGCTGCCTCTAGATTAGGTGCGTCCTCAGTTACTGTGACAGCAAAATAAAAGGCAATGGATTTTATTTGATTATTGGCCCACCAGGTGGCAGGCATTCTTCTAGGCAGACACTGAACCCATGGCTCAGTTATTCTCTCAGAGTTTATTTGTAGAAAATAGATGTTGGTTTTTTAAAGACAGGAAGTTCCAGTACCCCCGGGCAAGACAGCGAGAGGCTAACAGGAAACCTCAAGCTCTTCTGCAGGGCCGATGCAGGGCAGGGCTTTGTGGTCTTTGTCTCTGGCTGCACCCCAGGGTCTTCTGGGAGCTGCTGTAATTGCAGATGACAAGGCCCACCCCAGACTGATGTAATCAGGTTTCCTAGGCGTCGGGTCTATGCATGGGTATTTAAAAAATCCCCAGATGATTCGACTCTTTTGCCAGGGTAGGGAAAGTACTGAGTTCCAGAGGAAAGAAAATAGAAACAAGAGAAACTGAAAACAAAAGAGAAGAGGTGACTTAAAAGATGAAACACAAGGGTTGAGGTAAGGGGAAGACAGAAAAAAAATGAGTCCAAAGAAAATGGCATTTTGGAGACATGATATACTATTTCTCTCTTCTAACAGCCATTTGAGACATCTGTAGGGGCATTGGCCTGCATGCCCTTTAATAGCAGCCATGCATCCTTAGGGCCCCTTGGGTGGGCTTCATGCCAGCACTCCTGATAACAACAGTCCTGGGCTTAGTCAACCCAGTTTTTTCTCATGGAATAGTTAGCACAAAGACCATCATGGTCTGAGCAAACATGGAGGTCCTAAGGGGGTAACCATGGTCCTTGGATTACAGGTCATACAAGGACAATCCCCCTTGACTAGCACACAGCCTTTTTCCCTCTGCCTACTTATTTAAGCTTCTCTCAGGGGGCTGTAGCAGATGCACCCTTCTGTCCAGCCAGCCGCCACGGGACATTCCCGTTCACTAAGTCCAAATAAGCCCCCATGTCTCATTCACCATCTCCGCATCTTTTCTTCAGTCTCACGGCAAGCTATCCCACACAGCTCACCCACCTGTGTGTGTGACCAAACAACATCTTTTTTCGAATTAAAAATAGAGCCTGTTCAACAAAACCTACGAGAACTACAGTTATTTCAAATGCTAAGTTTCCAACGAAAGTGAGTAATGACATATTCCCCAAATTCTCCCTCCCTCCCATCCTATTACCAAATGCAGGAACACTGGACTTAAAATAGTCACTTAAAAGGAGTTGATGCCACACAGGATTGCAGGAGACTGGTAAGCTACAGCACTGGAGAGGGCTGAGAACATTCCTTGCTAAGAAGGTCAAGGTTTTCAGCACTGACCTCATACAAAGTGGGTCAAGCTCATGTACTTGACTTCTTCCTTCTCATGCAACTTTCCATCAGCCTCACTAGCGTAAGTCTCAGATTTGGATCTGAGAGAATGCTGAGAGCAAAGACCTATTTTCGGATCAGGCCCAGACAGGTGAAGGTCACAGAGCTGGTTGACGAGAGAGCCGAGAGCAGAATCTGGCATTCCACTTCAGGGCTCTTCCCATTCATGACCAGCAAAAAGGAAAAGCCTTTTGCAGAAAATGGCTCAAAGATATAACAGCTAAGAACCAAAACACAAACGTGACAAAACTAGACCTTAGGCCATACTATAGAAAAATCACAGAAGGAAATATTTGTCAGCTTCCAGTGATGGGATTATGAGTAACTTTTTCCTCTGTAGCATTCTCTGTTTTCTAAGCTTTGAAAATAAAGTTATGTTTTTAGAACTGACAGGAAAAATGGATGGATGAAGGAAAGCCTGGGGAAATTGGACAATTGTTGATTCTGGGTGACGGTTCTATGGGCTTTCACTATACTCTACACTTTTCCATGAGTTTGAAACTTTTCAAAAGAAGGCGAAAAGAACAGAAGGAAGTTGATAATGAATAAGAGAGTCCTGATTTTGCTGTCTTTGATAAGACATTTTTCTGAATAACGCCTCTGTGCAATTGTAGAATTAGGCTGCTGAAGCCAATTCAAGATTGCCTGCTATTATTAGGTGCCATGAAGCTCTAGGAGATATCAAAAGCCCTTCAGTGTTTGAAAAGCACCTGAGAGGCTCCTCCAAAAGATAAAAAGAATTAGCACATAACCCAGAAATTCCACTTCTAGGCAGATACTTAAGAGAGTTGGAACAGGAACAAATGAATGGATACACAAAACATGAGCTAGATAGATATATATGTATGTATCATTCAGCAATGAAAAGGAACGAAGTTCTGGTTCATGCTACAACATGAATGAACCTTGAAACATGCTTGGTGATATACACCAGACACAAAAAGACTAATATTCTGAGACTCCACTTTTACAGACTATCTAGAATAGGCAAATGTGTAGAGACAAGATGTATTGCGGTGACTACGGCTTTGGGATGGGGAATTTTTGCATAATGGATACAGAGTTCTGTTTGAGATGATGAACGGGCTTTGGAAATAGATAGTGGCAATGTTTGCACAACATTGTGAATGTGCTAAATGCCACTGAATTGTACACTTAAAAATGGTTCAGATGACAAATTTTATGTTATATGTCTATTTCACCAAAACTTTTCAAAAAAATATCCCTGAAAAAAGTAGGGAGGATGGGAAGTCCTAACAGAAGAGGGTAATATCAAGGATTCAAAACTCAAAATGTCTTCGTTGTGTCTCTTTTCACAATGTGGGCTTCACGAAAAAGCCTGTGAACGTGACTCTAGTTCTACCGAAAGACACAACCTCTGCAGCATGGGGCTAACAGGACAGCCTGGTGGCTTCAGAATGTGGAGAAAATGGGTGTCCCTATGGTCCTTTAGCACCTGTGAGAGCCAGATGCCCTCAGCTGGAGGAATGTTCAGGCAACATGGCTGCTGGGAATGTTGCCGCCTTCTGTGAGCTTGAGGTTGGTGCTGTCCTTGGTCCTGAAAATCCCCCTAGGGACTTGGTCCCCAGTGACAGCCTGGAGCTCCCAGAGGAAGGCACAGGCTAAAGCTTTGGGTGTTTGCCTTCAGCTCTTCAGACCATTCTCAGCTGGGTAGACCAGCTATTCTTTGCCAATCTTGAGAGGATGATTTTGACACTGAAGTTGATTCTTTTCCCCCAGGTCATGCCAAACTCTTCTTAGACTATTCCACATAGGTAACAGGAAAGCCTCCCTGGTAAAGACCTAAGAGGTGTATTACTAGAAGTGGCTTTTGGAAAGCTACCATTTATTCTTGATGCAAAACTCAAAACACCGTGAGTGTCAAAGCATTCATTCCTGCTTGGCTAAAGAGCTAATGAACGAAGGAAACTGATAGAATAGACTTAAATGATGCATCCGTCACCTTTATTAGATGTAACCCGAAGTAAATTTTCTTTATAACAGTAATATTTCACTTTTACTGTTTTGACATCTCTAAAGCAACACTACTGAACTGCAGAATTACCCACGTACAATTGAGTAGCTGATACACGCATTCTGATTTTGTGAACAATGACGGGAAAGATTTCATCATCTCATTAAGATGGCGTTGTCCCTAGATACCTGGTTTCATTTTGGCATTCTTTCTAAGAGTATAGCAAAGGGCTATTTCAAAGGTTGATTATTTCTCCTTTCACCAGTCATGCTCAAAATCTCCAAATATCCTGAAAATGATGCAAAACGGAATGAGCTTATGGAACACTTCAATTTGTCTGTTCACCATAAGACAAAGTAGATTTCTAGCATCCACAAATAGTTAAAGAGAAAACAACCCTGCACAATAGTCATAGCAGTCAGTAAAGAAACCATATTCTGAGACTCCAATTAATTTAATTGCCAATATCTAAAATCATGTTAAATAAACTAAGACAGCGAGTCACCAAACTGTCAGGCCTCTTTTATGGAGCACGCTGGTTAATCATAGGTATCCAACTGCCTGAGTGTGATGTTTTCCCAGAATACAAACAGTTTACTCCTCAGTTTTCTGCTTTGCTTTTTGTTATTTGCTGGCCCCATTCTGACTGGTCCGTTCCTGACTAGATCACATCATGAAAATGATGTCCTGGATGACTGGTTTGTTTTCTTTGTACTTAATAAAACAATTCAGACTTCCTTATTTATTTCTTGTTTCTTGTTTATTTTTGAGCAAACAGCAAGATATGGTGAGAAGAAGGATTTTGGAATTCGACCTGACTCGGAAATCTAGTCCTTTCCTTCAAATGGTGTGGGACAAACTCTCGAACCCTTTATTTTCTCATTAAGACCGCAGAGGTATAAGGACTGCTCCATTGGGTTTTGGTGAAGAAAATACAAAAAGGGATAGGAAAGTGCATTAGTACCTTACAAAGAGCGATACAGCAGAAGTTAGTATTCTTATTCTACCCAAAGCCAATAAATTATAACATGGAGAGTGACTAGAATAAATATGGGAGGTAATTCGTCGAGTACAAGCTTAACAAACCTCCAACCGAATGTACACATTTTTTCCTGCCTTAAAACTCAGTGTGTTGTTCAGAAGTGCCAGTTAACCAAATATGTTGCCTTTGTAAGGAATTTTAAGCACTAGACCAAGGGAGAAGGACAAGACGTTCTAGGATCTGCATATGCGAACTTAGAGCATTTTCACACAGGGATATATTTATAGATCCAAAGGGGAGAAATGGTAAAGGGTGAAGAAATATTCTTGAGCTGGAAAGGTGTTTCTAAAGATTACTCACACCAGCATGGTAGCTGCCATTGTAGTGCAATGCTCTTCAAAGTACTGGAAGGCCCAGAGTCATCCTTCCATCTGGGGGTCATGTCATCCCCCAGGGGAAATGCAGGCATGGATAGTTTTCTAACGTAAATGCAAAAAATAGGATAAACTTCTTGGTTCAGAAGCTACAAAGCCACAATGTTTATTTACTTGCCTTGACTAATATTGTCTATCGGTCATCAGCAGCATTGAATATCCACTAGTTAAAAACAAATGATTTACAAGTGATGTGTCTTAAGTAGGGAAGCATATTATGTATTTTCTCACACCCCCCTCTTGATAACCAGGAGTGATCTTTAGTCTCTGCTACATGCAAGCTATGCCTAGCATTAAACTCTAGATGGTAACTGATCCAAAAGACCTTGCTTGAGATTTGCTTTCTGGGAGTCTTATTGGATTTCCAAATGCATAAATAGTCTATTCTACACAAATAAATGAAGTGTATGATTGATAGCCCAAACTTCTCACTTTCCTTGTGTGTGTTCAGAAGGCAGCCTTTTGTCCTTCACTTCCTGTGCTCTAAATCTGGTTTCTATTTCCTTTCTCATCTGTGTGTCCTGTACCAGGAGAGCCTGCATACCACAGGACAACACAAAGACATAAAATGAAGCACACAGTTCTCAGTTCCCCAACCCTGGGGAAGCAAGAACAAACTGAAATTCTACTGTCATTCTTCGTGAGTCCCAGCAGTGTTTCTGCAGTGAGCTCTAGACCCAGCACTTTCTACTTTCAAAATCTCAGGTATGACATTTATTTAATATCTGAAGAAAAGAAAAGACTGAGACCTTTACCTTGTCATTTCATGCAAACTTACCTTCAGGTTGATGTCTTCTTTAACTCCAAACAATTTATCTGCCAACCCTACAACTTCCTTCCCAACATTTTCTTGACTAGTGCCCTTCACATCAATGTAGTGGCAATTGGCACTAGTGAAATGGCAGGAAATTGCCTCCGCAAAGTAGACAAATTAATATGAGGGGAAAACATCCCATTAACATCACCAACCAAGCAAGGAGTCTTCTTTTAGAGACTCAGTTATTTCACTCACATTTGATTTCTAGATTGAAAGCTGTTCCATTGTGTCCTAAATCAGTCTCTTGGTGGCTCAGTATCTTTTTTTTTTTTCCAGCAAAACGCTAAGTGAGAAATCACAAGAGGTTTTCAACTAGCTGTGATACTTATTTTCATAAGGTATATGTGGAGCAGAGAACATAATGATGTAAGTAAGAGGTCTTTAACTTTTTAGCATTTGACTTTTCTCATGAGTGGATATTCCTCAGTCCTAAAAAGGAATGTATTCCAGGTTTTCCTCATCTTCTTAGTCACAGAAGTTCGATACCCAATCAAAGTTGTGATAGGTTGTTATTTCAATGGCCAGAGATTATGAAACAAAAAAGAACCTGAGAATACCTGGTGGAGGAAAATAATACACAAACACACCTCCTCTTGAATCAAAAAGTCACTTAAAGTCCTATGCCATTTATATGTATTACCCATCTTTTTCCCTTCTGAGGATAAAACGGTAGTTACTGGTTCTCCCCATTAAAAAGGTTGTAAACTGATCTAAGCTTCAAGGCAGTAGTTAAAGCTCACTATACCCTCCTCACCCGTCAGAAGGACTGCCAACTTTGCCCAAAACATCAACTTTCTATGCAGTGAAGTCATAAACTCCATTTCCCATGTGAACCCCAGTGTCATACCAAGCCATAGGGCAGCCTGACGCAACAGGGAAAAAATAAGCATTCCTATATGCATGGTTTCATATACTTTTCCAGTTTCATTGTGATATAATTCACATGTCGTATTGAATTACTTTCAGATAGAAAACATAATGATTTGGTATATGTATATATTGGAAAATTATTACCACAATAAATTTAGTTTAAATCCATCACTACATTCAGTTACAATTTTCCTTCTTGGGATGAGAACTTTTAAAATCTGTTCTCTTAGCAACTTTCAAATACACAATACTGTGTCAAGTATAGTCACTATATTGCACATTACATGCCTAGTACTTATTTATCTTACAACTGGAAGTTTGTATCCTTTGACCACCTTCACACTTTACCCCTACCCCCTGAACCATCAATCTGTTCTCTGTTTGTATGAATTTGGTTTTTTGAAATTCTACATATAACTGAGATCATACAGTGCTTTTTTTCCTCTGTCTGACTTATTTCACTTAGCATAAAGGCCTCAAGTTCTATCCATGTCGTTGAAAATGGCAGAATTTCTTTTTATGGCTGAATAGTATGCCAATGTGATAGACCACATTTTCTTTATCTAGCCATCTATCGATCCACATTGAGGTTGGTTCCAAGTCTGGCCATTGTGAATAATGCTGCAATGACTATGAGGGTGTAGATTCTGCTCCAGATAGTGATTTTGTTTCCTTTGAATAAATACCCAGAAATGGAATAGCTGGATCATACAGTAGTTCTGTTTTGAATTTTTTGAGGCACCTCCATACTGTTTTCCATAGTGACTGCACCAATTCACATTCCCATTTATCTATATTGTAGTGGTTAATACTTTTCCAAAACCTTAAAGTGGTTGGAAAAATACTTAAAAATTGCAGAGTTGGTATATTAAAAGTCACATTACATGTATCATTGGGCTTGTACTCCTCATTTGCACAGTCCTGAAGATCACGCTAGTGAAGAGTCTGATCTTGTCTTTATTTAACATTTTGGCATTGTGCTCATCATGGATGTTTTCAAGTAATTTTAACTTTTTATAATACTACATTAAAATGTGATTTAACTTGGGGCCAGCCCCATGGCCTAGCAGTTAAGTTCGCACACTCTGCTTTGGCAGTCCAGGGTTCACTGGTTCAGATCCTGGGTGTGGACCTACTCGCACCGCTCGTCAGGCCATGCTGTGGTGGGAGTCCCACAAATAAAATAGAAGAAGATGGGCATGGCTGCTAGCTGAGGGCCGATCTTCCTGAGCAAGAAGAGGAGAATTGGAGATGGATGTCAGCTCAGGGCTGCTCTTCCTCAAAAAGAAAATATTTAACTTGATTGCTGAGTTTTTTTGGCAAGGCCCCTACCCTGATAAATTTTGCCTCGAGACCTCACCCTTATCCTGGTCCTGTTGAGCAAGGTGGAAACATGAGTGAATGGAAGATGAAATCTGGCAACTAAGCCTTGGTCTCAGTAGACAACAGGGGTTGGTGTGAGAAACTGGAAATCCTCATTCAGCCCCAAAGAAGACCTCAATATTTAGTATCAACAGCCATGTTATCCTGGGGAAATGTGAGCCCACAGTACTCTCAGATCTGCTATATTTTAGAGAAGGAGACAACTGGAAATTTGTGAGGAATTTTGTCAATTTTTACTGTAAGCAATGGAATCATTAAGTTTTAGCCACTCTGAGGCTAGGGGGTAAAAAGCATGGCTGCCTGCTGAATCTGATTTCTCAGTGGTTAGTTCAGAATCTTTGTTTTGGCTCAACAATAGTTTTCTAGTAGTGACGATATTAAATACTTTCCTCTTCTACGGTTATTATGAGCTATGCACATTCCAAGCTTTGTTACTTTAGTATGTCAGTCCTTGTTTTTGCCTCCAAAACATGAGCTGTCAGCTATGAAGTCAATCTGAGAATATTCCATGAATGTCCGTGATTGACTATCTCAATCCTAGGTTGGGATCCTGAGGTCACCTGGTTTCTACTGATATGAGGAAAAAAGCATGAGATAGGCAAACGTATTTACTGGTAAATAAACCAGACTAAATGCCAGTACAGTTAAAAGACAAAAATCTTCTAAATTTAATATATCAACATTTTTGTTTCTAACCCATTCATCTTTGAAAAGTGCAGTGATGTTGAAACGGTAGCTGATACCAACCCACTTAAACTACTTTTGCTTCCTTATAATAGGTTGTTGATTAACTAAAGCACGTGCAATAACAGAGATAATACTGTGCACATGCCAGTAGGGAACCTATAGCCCCAGGATGACCCTGGAACCAAGAATCTTCCTTCAATTAGGAAAGTCTGGCTTCCAGCCATCCAAATGGCTTGATTACCATTTTGGACTGATTCAAGACTAGCCAAAAAGCTTACATTGCCCACCTGTTTCTTAGTAGCCCCTGTCACCTTAAATTTTGCCCCAAACCTTGGATTAGAGAGACAGATTTGAGAGCCTTGCCTGCTGTCTCCAGCTAACCTCACAGTAAAGCCTTTTCTTATCTCAAAAGCCAGAGCCATAATATCGGCTTCTATATGCATTGGGCAGCAGGTCCTTGCTTGGGAGCCATTTCTGGTGACCATGAAGGGAACACGGTCCTGTGACTGCCCACCTGAGGCTCTGCACCACCTAGCAGGATGTCAGCTCTCATTGCCGACTGAGCAGCCACCTGGACTACTTCTCTAGAGGCTCAGCAGATTGAAAAGAGACTGTATGATCAATTGTTATTCTCAATGTACTTATGTAAATAATTGGGCCATGTTTGAAACTAGACATTTTGCAAGCCAGTCGATCTAAATTTGGCTAATTTGGTAAACATGAAGGGGATTTTAGAACAAAAATTGTATATTTTATATATATATATATAGTATGTACAGTTTCTAAAGAAAATATAATGCAAATTCTACTTCTGCTAATTGTCTTTGAGGTTTTGTTTTCTAGCTGCAAGCTGCCCTGGATCGTGGATTCTTCTAGTTTCCTGAAATACCTGGCAACAAATCTCCAAAGTAAAGTTTTCAATTTTTTGCATCCTTTTTATTTGGAATCACTGAGAACCGACACAGGTCTTTTTTTTTTTTGCTTCATTTCCAGGAAGTTTTATTTTTCAACTCAAAATATTGTCAAAGTTCTACACTTATTTCAGTTATTTTATTGAGAGGATAAGGATTTATAACGTTGTATAATTTCAGGTGTTCATTATTATTTATCAATTTCTGAATAGATTTAATTGTGCTCACCACCAGGAGTCTAATATTTATCCATCCATCCATATGTGCCCATTTACCCCTTCACACACCCCTCAGCCCCCTTCCCCTCTGGGAACCACTAATCTGTTCTCTTTGTCAATGTGTTTATTTATCTTCCACATATGAGCAAACCAGGCAGTCTTTGCCTTTTTCTATCTGGTTATTTTGCTTAATATCATGCCCTCAAGTTCTTCCTATGTTGTTGCAAATGGGAAGATTTTGTCTTTTTTCATGTCTGAGTAGTATTCCATTGCATATTTATACTACTTCTTTCTCCATTCAACAGTTGATGGGCACTCGGGTTGCTTCCATGTCTTGGCTATTGTGAACAATGCTGCAATGAAATAGGGATGCATAAGCCTCTGTGAATGGTTGATTTCAAGTTCTTTGGATAAATGCCCAGTGTGGGATAGCTGGGTCATTTGTTATTTCTATTTTTAAATTTTTGAGAAGTTTCTACACTGTTTTCCATAATGGCTGCTCCAATTTGCAGTTCCACCAGCAGTGCATGAGGACCTTCTTGGTAAAGATATCTCACTGTCCTCTCATAAAGCAGGGAGCAGAGGCCCTAAGTGGACCCGGAATGCTGGAGGGATGCACCTTCAGCCACTGAGGTCGGGACACTCAGGTAAACTCCAAGCAACCAGGACCCCATGGGGTCTTGGGGGCCATAGAAGCCTGCTGATGCACCTTCCTCCTTGTTCCCTGGAGTGCCTAGAGGAGACGTAACCACCACAGGGACAAGGTGGGGTCTGAGGAAGGAGGAGAGCTCACTGGCAGGTGTGCAACTCATCCTGGAGACCACCACCCCAGCCAGGGTCACCAGGGCCGCTGCCCAGTCCAGAGAGAGAGGTGGCGGTGCCCCTTCCAGCCTAAACCCCGAGCAGCCCAAAGGATACCAAAATCCCTTCTGAGCACCGGCCGAAGTGGTTGAGTAGGATGCATACAAAGACTCACAGAGATCATCCCTGCCTCACAGAGTAGAAAACCTACTCTTGAAGGGCTCACTAACTGGGTCAAGGTCAACCAATGAGAAACTGATCCCACACTCTTAACTGCATAGTTTCCATCTATTTTATTCCACAAGGCTCTTCCTTCCACAAAGCTGCAGAAGGAATAAAAATTCAAATATTCAGCCCTGGATGTAATGTGTGCTTTTCAAAACAGGTGTTTACTTTAATTGGAGTCCAGTCTGAAATATTACAAACTGTTTGGCTGGTCATTTTTTAAAAAGTATTCATTAAACACCTCTCTGAAAAGTCTGAGCCACATGTACACACACTCCACTCGTTTCCATTCCTTTAGATTTGAATTACAATTTCAGAACCTGTTCCATAGAGATCATGGTCTTCTCTTATGAAAATACTTTAAGAAAAAGAAGATAAAAATATTTCTAGGCTCACAAATATAATGAAGTTATGTGTGGTAGTTATAAGACAAACTTTCTGTAACTCATTTCCAGGCAAGCTTATTTTCTCCAAGCCCATTTCTAATGTCAGCCATGAGAAAAACAAGTCTGAAGAATTGAGACAAAGTGTGGTGTAAAGAGTCCTAGTTCATCTTTCAGCATGAACTAGAAATTAAAAGATATATATGTATGAACCGGGAGAACATGAAAGGTTAAAAATGGTCATTTGTTTGGATGGAGAAATGTCAAGAGGACCAGGGTAAATTATCTAGGGTGGTGTGAAGATCAACCACCCAACAAAGCTTTAGACACATCTCGGGTACCTATTTTGTGCAGGGCTCTCTGCAAACTGGAAAATGGAAAGGGGAGCAAGCAACTGTTCGTGTTAGCAAAGAGTTGACAATCTAGCTGGAGCGAAAGAGGTAAGTACCTAGAAAGGGCTTAGCCATTAGCAGGAGAAATTTCTTAAAGTGACTGAGTGTGGCCAGAGGAGAAGGAGGGAGGAGGAACCAGGGACACTGCTGGGGCAAGAGGAGTTCCTGTGGGAACGCTCAATTGCCCAAAAATAATGGAAGAACGGGACCTAGCCGTCTCCCTGGAAATTTTGTGCTTCCTTGGTCATTAATCATATTAGCGTATACATTTCAATAGATGTAACAAATGAGTATAAATGTTTAAGTAGTCTGATTTATTTATTTAATATTAAATATTTATTAAATGATATTTATTATTTAAAATTTTAAAATAATATTTATTATTAAATATTTAAGTACTAAGTAGCAGTATTGTGATAGAATATAACATGTAAGTGTTGTAGAAAAATTGGAGATATAGAGAGAATTTTAAAAAACTAAAATTCCCTCATGCTTCTGCTCTCCAGGAGAAAACCATTGTTAAAATTTCATGCAGTTTTCACTCTTTATATATAGCTGGAATATAACATGTATCTATTTTACAAAACTGGTATCCTTTTCACCTTATAACATAAGTATTTTCCCATGAGTAAATATTCTCCAAAAGCACAATTTCCTGGCATGTAGAGTTGCAGATTATTTTATTTCTCTTTCCAGCTTTACTGAGGTATAATTGACAAATAAGAACTCATACACATAAAGTGTACCATGGGATGATTTAACTTGCCAATAACTGTGAAATGGTGACCACAATCAAGTTAATTAACAATCATCATCTCACACAGGTCTCTTTCTGTGTGTGAGAAGAGAACACAAGATCTATTCTCTTGGCGGGTTTAAAGTACATTATTATGAACTGCAGTCATCGTGCTGTACATTTGATCCCCAGAAGTTATGTATCTGGTAAATGAAAGTTTGTAATTTCACCAACACCATGACCAACTATGTCCCCGCCCCCACGGCAGCCACCATTCTGCTCTCTAGAGTTATCAACAAGTAGCAAATTTTTCATTGTGTTTTCAACCATTTGACAGTAATCATGAATATTGATCCAAAAAAATGCTAGACTTTATCTATTTTAAAATCCTTGCCATTTAGACAGGTTAAAGAAAAGATTTACGTTGTTTTAATTTGACAGTATAGGTAGATTAGATTGAACACTTATGTACATATGTATTGACATTTGCATTTCTGTGATTGCCTGTTGATTTCTGTATTAGAGTAGGTAAAGCAGTACTGTAGTAACAAGAAAACCCTGAAATGTTCATGGCTCGACAAAATAAAAGTTTATCTTCAACATGTCACAGTTAATGTGAGTTGGACAACTCTCCTTCACCCAGAGATTCAGGGTCCACACATCCAAATGGATGCTGTGTAGTGCTGCCTCCCCAAACCTGTGACCCTTGAGGACACCAGTGAAAGGGAAGCAACAGTAACGGTGGCGCTGACAGAATCCAAGAGACTGGAGCAAGGGCCCAATGTCTGAGAACTGGGAATGGAGTTAAGGGGTAAAAAAAGTGGGAGTCTGGAAGCTGGTGGGTCAGAGAAAAATACTATGGACCAGAAGAGGGAAATATCCGTAGAAGATGTGGCATGTCCCGAATTTCCATGATGTTTCTCCATTCAAGTATTTCAGGATTAGATGTTTCTCTAAAATACTGCTGCAATCTGTGGGCCTATTCTTGCACCACAGAAAACCAGATTATACCAAAATCTCCCTGGAAGCCCAGGATCACTGTCTGCACAGGTGGGCAGCGAGTAGTGGAGACATCTTCCTCCCTGCTGGCCCCACCTGGCAGGACCATGTAAGCAGTTGTTGTGAATAGATTTGAAAAGCACTGTGTCTGAGCCAATACCTGTTCCCTCGAATGGAAATGAACGCTGGCTGTCATGGAGGGCTATGTAAACAGCTACTTTAGAACATCTTCAGGTCTTATTAGCTAGGGTCCGGAAGTACAACATTTAGGTTTCCAAAATTTCAAGGATTGGCCTTCAACAAAACGTAAGGAGAGAGAAATGGAGACAATGGGAAACATCTTCAATACCTGTCTACATTTCAATGACTGAGTATCCTACAGTCATACAATGGATATTACCTAAGGGTGAAAATGAATGGGGATGTTTCTATCTTTAAATATGAAAGGAAATTATGTCCAGGATATACTAAGTGAAAAGAAGCAAGCTGCACAACTATATGAATGGTACATGCCTGTTTTTAAAAAGTCCATTTTTCATTTGGTTCTTCTCTTAGTTTTCCTCAAGTAGGTTATTATATATCTGGAAATTCTCTTTCATACTTCCCCAGAGACTATAAAATCCACTTTGGAAACACCATGGGTGTATGCAAGACAATCTGATCAGCTGAGGAATGTTCATGCTCGTAGAGTGTGGATGTCGTCCACCTGCCACTTAACTGTGTCGTGATGTCCGCAATTTCCTCCTGTGAGCGGCTCAGCCAAAACAGAAAAAGACTGTGCATGTTCATGTATGCATGCTGCAAATGTTATATGTGGAGAGAAAGGAAGTGTGGTAAAGTATCAACGAGTTCACGTCACTAGTGGGATCCATTCTGGTATTTTTCAAGTTTCTGTGTTCATATTTTTCAAACTAAAAAGTTTGGGAAAAGAAGCAAATGTCACCTGGACTTTATGCTTTTCAAAATTCCTTAATATAAGTGGCTTCACTAGACCTATTCAACTGGTATAGGTGGACAACGGCTACTTAATGTTATGATGTTTAAATTTATCCCAGTTAACTGTCTTATCCTAATATTTGGGAAGTTATTTACAGGTATATGTCTTTCTGTTTCCTTTGTGTTATTTCCTTCTGTTTCCTGAGGAAGATTCACCCTGAGCTAACATCCTCAGCCAATTTTCCTCCTTCACCTGAGAAAGCTTTGCCTTGAGCTAACATGCGTTGCCAATCTTCCTGTTGTTGGATGTCAGCCAGCACCACAGCATGGTCACTGACGAATGAGTGGTGTGTGTCTGTGCCAGGGAACCAAGTCCGGGCCACTGAAGTGGAGTGTGCCGAGCTTGACCACAGGGCACCCGCGGCTGGCCCCTCTGTTATTTCTTGATGTGCTAGATACAAAATCAAGTTTTCTCTTTAAAAACTAAAAACAGGAATGCTCAACTTATAATTTTCCTAGTATTTTAAAATGTACCAAAGTAGAGCTGTGTTCTAGAAACCAAATTTATACAACTCTGCTTTAAGAAGTAGGCAAAATATAGGACTCGATCATTGATAATTATCAATATGACATTTGAAAGGTCTCCATAAGCTTCTATGTGCATATGCTTTTGTTCTTGAAATATAGACAGTAAAAATACTTTACTTTTCTGCAGTCAGATCACTGATAGAGTGAATTTTCTGTTTCCTTCCATGAAGCTTTGATGGGCTTCATCACACACAGTCCTCCCAAGTATTAAACTTCCTCCAAAGGCAGCAGGACTAGGAAGCACAATCAAAACCCACTGGCAACATCAGCTGGGTACTCAGAGTTGAATATCAAATATTTAAGACTGTGAAATAGAGGAAATCCCACAGAGCACAGGTTCAAGACCTGTTCCCGCAGTGTTCACTGACTAAGCAAAGCCCTTGGCATCGGCATCAAGCTTGGATTCCAGCAGCCCTTGATCCTATCTATGAGCACCGTGTTACCGATGGTTTTACTTGGCAAAGCCTGTCCGGTCCACCCATTGACTCTATTTCTCATTTAAGACACAGCAAATCACCAGGGGCAAAATGATATTGTCATGCTCCACTTTGAAGAATAGGACTTTGAATATGTTGGTTTTCCTGTGGACCCTCGTGTGTTTAATATTTGCATGGTTCATACCTGGATTTTTAATGAGAAAAGGTACAAATTACTATTGACAGTAAATTATGTTGTCTACAAAACCACTACTCAATCTAGAACAGAAGAGTGGGCTGGGTGGAGGAATTGATGAGAAGCTCAAGGAGGTATAAATACACATATATCCTCATAGACACACATGCACATGCACATATGTGATAGTTCAGTATCTGAAGCATCAATATCAATGGGACCTTTATTATTTCTAAAAATAAAAAATAACGTAGTATAGACATTCTGATCTCCTTTGACAGAATCATAGTGTAAAATAGAATTCAGAAATAACTCTTTTAAAGACAATGATAAATACAGACTGAAAGCCGCTGCCTCCTACATCGAAAATCAGAACAATTTACAACACTCACATTTATTCCTCACGAGGTATGCAGAACTTGGAGGCTACAATATAGTAAGTTATTTTAAAATACTGAGCCAAAAAGAAAAAGTACATATGGGCCACGCACTATTTCAGTACCTGGACTGACTCACCAGAACTGCTTCAATGCAGCCTGTGGAAACGACAAGCTCAGTTTGTGAATCCCTTGGCAAATAATTCCAGTTTCCTGAAGGCATTACTGACCCCACCAGGGCCCAGCCTCTTCAGGCGGTATTCACTGGCATCTGGGAATTTCCCTTTGACAAGCCTTCCCAGGAGAGTCTAAGTTGGGTGGTCTGGACTGCTCTCTGAGAAACACCGCTGTAAAGACCGGTTCCTCCTCCTCAAATCACAAGAATTACATGGTCCTCTAAGGACCCAACATTTTCTCCTTATATATATGTGAATCCCCATGAAGATGATTTCCAGTACATCATCTGTTTAGCTCACTTGTCTCAGCAGACCAGCCACCAAGGAAAACATTAGCATTCAAGACATGACTGACCTTGAAAGTAGTTCAGATTCAGGCATCACAAGTGTTTTTTTTTTCAATTAAGATTATGATAGATTACAACCTTGTGAGATTTCAGTTGTACGTTGTTGTTCGTCAAGTTGTGGGTACAGCACTTCACCCTTTGTGCCCTCCCCCCAACCCCCCTTTTCCCTGGTAACCACCGATCAGTTCTCCTTGTCTATATGTTAACTTCCACCCATGAGTGGAGTCATATAGAGTTCGTCTTTCTCTGTCTGGCTTATTTCGCTTAACATAATACCCTCAAGGTGCATCCATGTTGATGCGAATGGAACAATTTTGTCCTTTTTTATGGCTGAGTAGTATTCCATTGTGTATATATACACCGTATCTTCTTTATCCAATCATCAATTTCTGGGTACTTAGGTTGGTTCCACGTCTTGGCTATTGTAAATAATGCTGCGATGAACATAGGGGTGCATGGAACTTTTGGAATTGCTGATTTCATGTTCTTAGGATAGATACCCACTAGTGGGATGGCTGGGTCATAAGGTATTTCTATTTTTAACTTTTTGAGAAATCTCCATACTGTTTTCCATAGTGGCTGCACTAGTTTGCATCCCCACCAACAGTGTATGAAGGTTCTTTTTTCTTCACCACCTCTCCAACATTTGTCACTCTTGGTTTGGGATATTTTTGCCAATCTAACGGGTGTAACGTGATATCTCAGTGTAGTTTTGACTTGCATTTCCCTGATGATTAGTGATGATGAACATCTTTTCATGTGTCTATTGGCCATCCCTATATCTTCTTTGGAGAAATGTCTGTTCATGTTCTCTGCCCATTTTTTGATCGGGTTGTTTGTTTTTTTGTTGTTAAGCTGTGTGTGTTCTTTGTATATTATGGAGATTAACCCTTTGTCGGATAAGTAGCTTGTAAGTATTTTTTCCCAATTAGTGGGCTGTTTTTTTGTTTCAATCCTGTTTTCCTTGAATCCCCATGAAGATGATTTCCAGTACATCATCTGTTTAGCTCACTCGTCTCAGTAGACCAGACACCAAGGAAAACATTAGCATTCAAGACATGACTGACCTTGAAAGTAGTTCAGATTCAGGCATGGCTAGTGATTTTTTTTTAAACGAAGCTCAAAAGTATGTTCATCTTACTCAGTGGTTTTCAACACAAGGTACTTTGCAGACCGTTGGTCTGTAGCTCTTGAGGACCAACATCACTGTAAATCCCAATAAAATGTCCAGTGAATTTCAGTTCTGTGGCCGCCTCTCAGAAACCACACACCATACTTCTGTCTTGAGTTCCACTTACCTGTGTGGAAAGGCTGCCCTTTGGCTCCTGAAGGAGGTGAGGCCGTGGTAAAGTCTCTTCCAGTTTTCAACCCCTGAGTGGTGGTTTCCTTTGGCAAGAAGTTGATGCATCACAGGGTTTTCTTGCCTGAGAGCAGGAAGCATCCAGAAACCTGCAGTGATGGGGTGTTTTTCTCTGACGCAGACACTTAGGGGGTCAGTGCCCTTGTGCTTCACGATAGGAACCGTCCTAATCATTTAGAAGGTTAAAGATAAGGAAGTCTGTGCTTTTAAGTAACACTGAATAACACCTTTTCATATTGCTTATTTGTTCTATATGGATAAAATTTAATTCAAGAAAATATAGGTCCCATGAAAGACTCAAAAGTTTTATAAAATCAAAACTTACTTTGCACCAATAAATTGTACTTTAGCCAAAACCTTCCCAATGCTTCAAAAATAATTCTAAAGGAGGCATCTGATTACACAAGAGCATTGAAAAAATTAAATTGATTTGAACAAGTTTAATTTGGAGCTGCTGCAATGTTGGATATGCAGAATTTTAACAGAGGTCACAAAAAGCGTGCACAAAAAGATACAGGTACAAAGGAGAAAATAATGCTAAGAATTATGCTAAATAGCTGTTTGTTTCAAGAAACCAAAAGACCTGAAACCACTATACAAAATATGATATATATTAAACACTACCATCCACAGAATACTCTTTATTATTGATTGCATTTAAAAATTACCTGCGTAGTTAATTATATATGGAATTGTAAATGAGTATTACACATGAACCCCTTTTGGAAAGCAATTCCTTGCTGCACTATAGAACATCTCATGACACTGCAGAAAGTATCCTTTTTGACCATCCATCAATGAAACAGTTGATACACTGAAGTATTAGGAAGGTTC